>NW_017306980.1:13764-22554 GCF_000935625.1 Nanorana parkeri | reverse complement strand
AAAACCCGCCGAGCATCGTACGATGTTCGGCCGGGCCAGTGTGCACAAGCGCACACTGCCCGTTCGTCATTGCGGTCATCGGAAGCCCGCCCCCTCAGGGGGTGCGGCTTGCGATCGTCGCAAGTACAATCTGCCTGTCCAAGATAGGCAGATCATACGTTTTTTAAAGTACCTTACAACCATCGCAAGACAAAAGTCTTGCGATGGTGGTAAGGTGTGTGCCCAGCATTAAGCTAGCCATACACCTTACAATTATCTGCAGATTTTCTGTGGTCAGATGGAAAAGGTGCAACAGATTCCTCCATCTACACTTAAAGGAGAACTATGAGATGAGTGATTTCCACTCATCTCATAGTTCTAGCCGACCTGTGACAATGAAACTGTCACAGGTCGGCTCAGTAGATCGGGAGGTGAGCGAACACATACCGGGTTCGCTCACCTTCCGATCCTGTCACGGCTCTCTGCCGTGACAGGGGGAGGGGCTGGATTCCCCTCTCCCATCTGCCAGCGCTGACTGGCGGAACAGATGGGGGAGGGGGTGGGTACAGCTGGCTCTGCCTCTAGATAGGCAGAGCCAGCTGTCACTCACGCAGCTGGGCGGATCCCGTCATCTACGTCGGGATCCGCTCCGGCGTCTCAGTATGCCGCGAGCTGTAGCTCGCGGTATACTGAGCTTAGGGTAACGGGAGGACGCTAGTTTGTGTCCTCCTGTTACCCTAAGGACCCTAAGGAGAACTATGGGGGAAAACACTGACCCCATAGTTCTCCTTTAACTGTGTGGATGGAGTAATCTCCACCTGGGCCAATCTGTTGCACTTTTTCCATCTGACCACAGAAAATCTGCAGATAATTGTAAGGTGTAAATCTGCAGATTAGGTGGTCACAGTTCTGTGATCACCACGAGAGCCGATAGCTGCGATGAAAGAGCCGTGACAGTCACACAGCTCCCTGTGTTTGGTAAACAGCTAGCCGGCTGTGTTACAAAAGTGATACAAAGCATCTGAGAGGAATGCTGCAGTCTCCTCAGAAATAATACATATCAAAGCCCCTGTAAATAAAAAAATAACCCCTTACTGTCCCCTAGTTTAATGTTTTTATTATGTTTTTTTTAATACAAAAAATAAAGTTAAAACATTTTTTTTTTTCAAAAAGGGGCTGGGGGGTGGTGGGGTCTAATGTTTATTTAAAAACATAACAAAATAAAGTGCCGAGGAGGCTATTAAAGATAGGCGACAAACATACCACATTCTAACATTGTTCCACACTAAAATTTTATTTCACTCCATGTATTTTGTAACCTATAACTCCCAGTCATATGATATACTCTATAAATCAGGACAAATAAAATAATTTATTATGAATTAATTTGTTAGCTACACTAATTATGTATACGTAATTGTGAAAAACGTTTGTTTTTAAATAAGAATTTATATCTGCATTGGTCACATCAAATTAAAGCCCATTTTGTCCTTTAAAAAACAGAATATAACAAGTGTAGGTGTAATGTATGAAGAAGATGGAAATTATGGTAAAACAAACGCATAGCAAAAATGGCAAAATTGCTCCGGTTCCCAGAAGCGGAAAAAAAAAAAAATGTTCTGAAGTTGTATCACTAAGGGGTGAAAGTGAATGCTAAATATCCAGATTAGTCTGATTTAGCCATCACCAGGTATGAAATCAGCAAGTACAGCATGATGGATGCGAGTACAGCCACCCTGATGTCAGAGGGGTCATTCTGTTTCCATCTCAGGACATTGTTTTGTCAGTTCAGTTTGCCTCACCCATGCTTGCTTTATATTACCTGTCAATGCACTGTAGTTCTTCCCCAGTATCCATACTGGCTCTGCAGTTTCCGGGAAGTCAGGTGTATCAGTGAAACGGAGCGTGTCATACGTCAGGGTTGCTATAAGAGAAACAACACAGCTATATGATTTATGTACTAGTCATTTGTATTATCATATATATTTATGTTATAAGGATTTGCAAAAAGCAGTGATGTGCTATGTGCAGAAACGTTGCTTGCTGTCCCACAAACTCATCCAAGTGTAACTGAAGCCAACAAGTTTTTTTTGGGATGGAGTGGAGGGACTAGATCACCTGTCCAGTTTCATTGATGTCTGTGCCCCTGATAGGGAGATTCACCCTCTCTATCTGTCCTGTGACACTCATCACTGAAAGTGAAAAAAAAAACCCAAATTTTGGGATGTCATCAGAAAATGAATATATGGGTCACCAGACACTAGTTCTGGTGACCACCAAGGATTTCTTTCACTTTGGAAGGATTTCCTCTCACTCCCAGTTGTGAGTATTAGACAGGAAGTGAAGGGAAATCTCCGTAATGGGGCACAGATGGCAAAAGAATACTGGCCAGGGTTATAACCCTACTATACTCTATCCAAAACTGAAACAAATACAGCAAAGTTAAACAGGAAACCCTCTGTGACACCTTCACATGTAATCCTTGCACTCAGACAAGTGACATTACCAAACATAAGGGATGCCCAGGGACGGGTCACATGACAGCACTTCTGTCGAATTTCACATTTTAATCAAATTATCATATTCATGTACTTTACAAGAGTTTAATTTGAAAGAAAAAAAAAACCCAGAAAGCAGCAAGCACATGTGTAACAAAAGTTTTAAAAAAGCCTCTTTATTGAGCAACAAATAAGAGCCAGAAAATGAATTCAAGGGACTTCTGTTTATGGGCCTCTTGTCGAGTGAAATGCACTTTACTCTCAGGCACTTCTGAGTTGTTTTGATTCGCCTTTGTGCTGCTTTGAATTGGATTTTACATTGACTTGTATGGGGAAGAAAAGCAACCCAAAGGCAAACATGCATCAACATCAAGAAATCCAGTTGTTATGAACCCACAGCAGTGAACTGCTCTATAGCTAAACCCTGGATAGAACAAAAACGCGTTACAGGGGCAGACCAAGGGCGGGACTGAGCCGAGCAAGCATGAATAAAGGAGGAGTTCTTCAGCGACACAAGCAGTGTGTGGCTGGGCTTTTTTCTATTGTGGAGGTACTGTATATACATATGAACATGGACAAGCTTAGCCAGCGGGCAGCCATGTTTCTTCCCTGCTGTGTGGCCCAGAAGGAAGGAGCAGTGTTGTAACATGTTCCATTTTGGCCACAGCACTGAAGTTTAAGTCCGTTTCCAAAACCTAAAGCTGAGAGACAGTTTGTACATAAAACATGACTGGTGTGACCATGTGTATATATTATTATTACATAGTATTTATATAGCGCCAACAGTTTGCCCAGCGCTTTACAATGTAAGGAAGACATTACAATTCAAGACGGTAAAGGAGGGCCCTGCCCCTGAGGGCTTACAATCTAAAAGAGGAGGAGGTAGCTGTGAGGGGATGAATTGTTTGAGAAGGTGATGGTTCAGTGGTTAGGTTGAGGTGGGATAGGCTTCCCTGAAGAGATGAGTCTTTAGGGAACGCCTAAAGAATATACACAACATCACTGATGTTTTGCTCATTGTACTTGACACACAACCAGATGTGGTTTGAAAACCTGCCAATGTAGATTCCTGATGAAGTTTTATTCCTTATGGGCTCCATTTTGGCCACATAACCCCTTTAATCGATAAATGAACGATTTCAACGTTTGACAAACATAACCTGAGCGCCAGCTGTTGGACTATTCTTCTCCTTATGAAGGGTACAGATGCCACACTGCAGATTGGGGTTTTTTAGCCTTTTACACTGGGTTCATGTACTTTGCCCTAATTGAGCCCATAAACAATGTCCATGTATGGTGCCCATAAAGCAGCACTTTTATCATTTATACTATTAGCACAGGTTAGGAATAGAGAGGCAAACACTAGCTGGTATCTCCACTGATATTAACTTCATCTGTATGGCATCAGTTAAAGCTGAACCCACAAAAACGGTCATTAAAATATACTTCTCATTAGCCGAAAAGAATATAAATTCACTGTGCGCACCAAATGCCTTTACAAACTCAGATATTAGCATATAAAAGTAGCAGTGACATCATCGCTGTGCAGAGAGCAGAGCTGTGGGAGGGGCCCAGTAGACCCCAAACTATTCCATCAATATACAATCGGCCCTTGTACTACATACTGGTTGGCAGATCTAGAGAAGAGTGTACAATCAGATTGTAAAATGTGTGGTGAGCCTTAAGCTGGCCATACCCCTATAGATTATCTGCAGACTTTCTATGGTAAGATGGAAAAAGTGCAACAGATTCTACGCTAAACTGTGTGGACGGAGGAATCTCCCGCTGGGCCAAGCTTCAGCCCAGTGGGAGATTCCTCCATCCACAGTTTAGCGTAGAATCTGTTGCACTTTTTCCATCTGACCATAGAACATCTGCAGATAATCTATAGGTGTATGGCGGCTTTATGAGTAGGTGTTGGTGCAGCTGAATGTAAACAGAATATTAGTACCCGATATCGGTTCTGAAAAATCCCTACCTTAGAGGCACCAATAATAGGTGAATATCCAATGATAACATTATTTATTAAGCCTGTATATCAGTAGGTTTTCTTATGGTTTACCATTATAATATTGCACACATACATATTGGTCTAAATAAGCCTCTCTCAACCAGTGCCCTGGCAACCCAGGGTGCCTTTGGCTTGCCTTCAAATTGCTGCAAATATGCATTTCTGTGATGCAGGCGAGCCAGCCACCATCACCATGGAAACTGCTGCACCCAGGACTGTCGCTGGCATTCAGAAGAGGGCAAAAGTCCACCTCTGTCCAGATCTGCCCCACTTCCTGCTCTCTGCCATGCTGCCACAGCTGTACTGTGTTGAGGATTATAGGGTAGGACTCTGATCTTAAAAGGGGGGAGGGGTCCCTCTTCAAATCCATACCAGACCTCTACCTGGAATAAGAGTCTTGTATGGATTTTGGGGAATCATAGCTTGTATATTGTAGATTGGAGTGCCTTGAGATTCTGTATACTTTTAAATGGTGATTTTTTTTTGGACATTAGGAATGCCAGACCAGGAAGTATAGACTGTGCTGTATATGGATTAGTACTGGAGTTTATGATCATGGGTAACAGTCACAGGCCTTCATAGAGACATGAAGCAATATAGAGCTGCACCTATCAGTATAAATCCAATATGATCCACACTAAGCACTCGTGAGTACGGGAGATCAGGATCCCACCATAGACAACACACCACCGAGCCCATGCTGAACCCACCTGCGTCCATGTCTCTCCGTACAGCACGCACTTATGTGGCACACCGACACCCTCCAGTCCTATCAATAGCGATTCTGTTATCGTTTCCAACCAGCTCCAGATGCGCATGTGCAGTGGGATGCAAATCAACACAGAACCTCCAGTCATCGGCGGATGACTATGCTCTCCGCTTTACCAGCTCATTCCTTTCCCCTCCGTCCCGGAGCTCCATCCACTCCACACTGCATCGCTTCCTGGTTTGAGATCACTAGGCTCACATGACAGCCTCTAGCCAATCATAGATCACTGGCCTCCCATGACAGCCTCCAGCCAATCACCAATCTCTGGGTTCCCATGACAGCATATAACCAATTACCGATCACTGGGCTACCATGGCAGCCTCCAGCCAATCACAGTGCCCTGTAATAGGGCAGCGCTCAGCACTTCTTTATTTCTGAACAAACTTTATTTAAATAAGTAATACACTCACATTTCTCAACATATTCATAACAGTCATTGTGATCATTGCTCTTGAATCCTCTACGCCACCACCCTGACCGGCTAATAATAGAAATAGAATCTCGTAGCCTTTGACGTGGCTACCTTGCTCCTGGGAGGAGGATTTATTCATAGGGCTTCATTAATTAAACATATATAATGAAATATCAATTCAGAACACAACAAATGAATTAAGACTTTGAGACACAATTCTGGCATTGTGACTGTATCTAGAACTCTTGTACCAAATTCATAAAAAGTTTGCAACAGTTCTGTAGTTATTACCAACACTTGTAACAAATCCACAAAGTTCTTGTTTGTGACACCTTTCTAATGTGCTGCTATGGCATAGAATTCATTAACAAAATGTCAAGAAAACTGGTGTAAATTTAGACACCCCTCCAATCACTGGTTGCTAAGGTGCTGTTGGCTCACAGCTTCAAAGATTACTAGTAGGCTGTCAGTCCACAGCATCACTGGTTGCTAGGACGCTATCTAGCTGTAGCTTCATCGGGTACTGTGATGCTGTTTTCCCCGCAACCACCATGCAGCTTCCTATACGAAACAAGCCAGTCTATGTGTGGGGTGTCGGGTCCTCCTGTAAACTATAACAGGCATGAGGCCTTCTTCTAGTATATAAATAGGCCAATGTTAAAGCAGAATCTTGTATAAGGAGTGTGGAATCAGTTTGAATGATTCAGACATTTATGTTCTCAGTAGATGCTTCCACAGCTGTCAAAATCGACAACCTACCCTGATTATTTTTGCTATGTCAGCTGACTCGCAATGATCCAGTAAAATGCAGCTTTCCTGTCACGTGACTAGAAAAGCAATCAAACGAGGAAATCAAGTGATTACAGATAGACTGGCTTGTTTAGTATAGGAAGCTGCATGGCGGTTGCGGGGAAAACATCGAATTACAGCGTGAAAGAATTGGCGCCGTTCGGATAATCCAAGCACAAGCATTGTTAGCTGAGGAGAAGTAACGCCGACCTACAGGACAGGACATCTTGTTGTTTTCCGTACAGCGAGGACGCCGCCATCTTGTACGGAAGAACACGGGGGCTGGCCATGGTTATATGCTGTGCAGCGCCCAATTGCACCAACCGGCAAGGGAAAGGGAAGAGGGGGGCTGTGTCCTTCCACAGGTACAATCACTTACTGTTTGCTATTATGGCAGAAATTGGGAATCTGTAAGATTAGAATCACGAGGCTGATGCTGCAGCAGTGCATGCTGGGACTTTTATTTAAAAAAAAAATATATATTCAAGATCCATTCACAAAAATATATATTCAAGATCCAATGCAAATATTGTGTGTTAACGATGCAGGAGGTGCATTGCCATTCATGTGATTGTTACCCCAAACACTTCCTGCGTGCAATGCAATCAACCACACTGCAGTGCGCAGTACTGCGTTGCAGTGCGTTTAAAAAAAAAAAGTAGTGTCCCTGGTGTGATGGGCCTTGAGTACCTGTCCACACAACAGGCATCCCAACCTTAAAAAAAAAAAAAATTAATGGAGGTGCTCTCCACCCCAGAGAGCACCTTTGTGAAATGATAGCAGAGGAGCTAATGCTTCCCTTGTTATCTGCTGTGTGGGGTGTTTTTTTGTTGTATTCTGACAGCTCCTGCCACCAGGAAAAAAAGACAGCATGGGAATGAATAGCTAGATTGCTATTGGCTATTTCCATTTGCAATAGCCAATAGCAGGCTGGCTATTGAACCCTCCCTCTGCTGCTGTCAATTAGCAGAGGAGGACCTGATGGAGAACTTCAGGTCCACCTCTGCTGATTGACAGCAGCAGAGGGTGGGTGCAATAGCCAACCTGCTATTGGCTATTACAAATTGAAATAGCCAATAGCAATCTAGCTATTCATTCCCATGCATTTTTCTTTTTTTCGGTCAGCGCCCCCAAATATCAAAATAAAAAAAGATCGCAGGGAAAGGTTTACTCTTCTAAATAGAGCAGAGTAAACCTTTCCGGGTTAAACCGTTTCTCTCCTGGGCGTCCAGGAGCCGCTATCTTATAGCGGGAGATTTGAGATGTCTGACACTAATGCTATTTATTTTCCCTGCCTCTGCTGTCATGCTACAATGGAGATCCCATTATTCTCTATGGTAGAGGTCACGCCTATGGAACATGATGCAGTGCGATTTATGGAAAGGTGCTTTTGCTGCTACATAGTTGTGTTTTTGGCCCCAGAGATTTCAATGGGAATGCATGAAAAATGCATATAATGTATGTTGTAACCCATAAGCCCACACCTCCTAGCAACCTATACCATTATTTCACCTTTACTGGTCAAAATAATACTGCAAGGAAAACATGCAACAAAAATGCCTTAAACGTGTGAAAATTTAGATGCACAAGTGTGAACAGATTGAATTCCTATTCACACTTTGTCACGTCTGCCATCAGACACAACAACACAAATCACATTGTTAAAGTGGACCTTTCCCATATCTTTAAAATAACGACAAACACACCTTTAGAAATGTTAATGACAATGTAATGACAATCTACAAGCACATACTTCTAGATAATTGCCGGCTTTGTATTCTTTGCATTCCTTATTTCTCTTTTCTTCCCCAGTCTTCTGACAGTGGTCATGTTTACTAAGGGCAGATCACTAGATCTCCCTTTACTTCCTGGAACTCTGGCACATGTGACCATGTCTGTTGATGTGACCTTCCCAGGATGCAATGCTTGGGCACGGTGACCTTACCAGGATGCAATGCTTGGGCACGATTACATCATTTGTGCCAGAACTGGACCAGGAAGTAGATGAACTCTATTTGTAAGTGAATGGAAAAACAAGTTTGTTTAACTAATGAATGTAAGATGATTTTATATCAGCATGAACGGCTGCATGCTGCTGTGATTTTTGGTAAAAGGGGGTAAAGGTCTGCTTAAATGGTGCCGTTTCACTCCTATGCAATATGATCAGGTGCCTTTTTTTTTTTTTTGAAAGGTGTGGACATTCTTTTGGTGCTTCTCCCTGTGTTTTTGGCCTCATAGACTTCAATAAGAGATCATGGAAAATGAGTTTTGGTGTATGACAAGACCCTCCTCCCCCCCCCCCCCCCCCGACCCACTATCTCTATTCTCCTTC
>NW_017306980.1:0-13576 GCF_000935625.1 Nanorana parkeri | reverse complement strand
CCCCCTCAGCAACCTATACTTGACTTCACTCTCATGGGGCAAATCAAAAGTGCATGAAAACGCATCAGAAACATATCAAAAAAGGTGCATAAACCCTCCTGTATTGTAACTGTACTGTCACCCTCCATTTTGTAAAGCGCTGCGCAAACTGTTGGTGCTATAGCAATCCTGAATAATAATAAATGTGCTACATAAGCTCTCTGAAAAAATGTGATGATTTTATAGCAGCACTAGTGAATCTTGGCTTAATCCTGTGCGGTTTGCTCTAGTTGGTGTGCTAAACATTAGTAGTGATATGTGGGGGCCAGTTCACCAGAGTTGCCCAAAAAGCTGGGACTGATACATGCCCTGCGGCAGGTGGATTTGGTGCAAACCCCATTCCCCAACCCTTTGTGATGTGTAGCTGCATGGTGAGGAATGTCCCTACTGCAACGGATTGGGCTGGGAGGGTATGTCGGTTACAGTTTTGCAGGGGCTTGGGCGAGCTTCGGTGAGCTGGGTTTGCAGCAAACCCTTGCACATCACTGGACACAACTGTTGATAGATTTCTCCTTCCATTCAGTTTTATAGTCACAAAATACTTTCGGTTAGTAGATTAGATGTTTATAATGTCATTTTTTCTTGTGGGTTAAAAAAGAACTATGAGGGAAATTGTATTAACCTTTTGCAGTGGGGCAACCTCTGCACTGCAAGGTATAACTGCTCATTTGTATCTAGGTGCTTAAAAAAAAAAAATACCCACCTGATCATTCCAGCCGGCTTGCTCTAAGACCGGTCCCTAGATCTTCTCTCCCCCTCCTCTGCAGTGGTCTAAGAAGCCTTGTGTCATCATATAATATGCTGCCTTTCTGTGGGTTGCATGCAGTGCCAGTGTTGTCACCCTTATGTGGGCTTTCTAGCTGTGCACAAGAGGTTGTGCCGACATTCAGGATACTACCCTCAATTGGAGGAGCTTCCTTGGGGCTGTCCACCACTCCCTACTTCACAGCACCTGACAATGGGTGTATTGTCAGCTACTGTACAGACTAGCAAGCAGCAGACTCAGGAGGCATGCTTACACGTCACTCTATACTAATATGCACAGAGCCAGAAGTTCTGATACTTGGCAGTAATGACATGAAAACAATTTACGTTTTGTCTCTCAAATCGAAGTGCTACAAAAGCTGTAAAATCCCAAAAGCTGTAAAAAGTACACAAGCTTCTTTTTTGCATTTTACAGCACGTTTTGCGTCGACTTCAATTGAAAACGCAACCTAAACTGAACAATTTTTAATTAAGAACAAGAAACAACCCATGTGTTTGTTTTTTTTGATCAGATTTATTTTTCAGATTCACTGTTATAGATGTATACAATCAGGATTCAACGGCCTCCATGGGAGCTCTCCAGCAAAGGACATGAAGTATGAGGCAAACTGGTCCATAATGTTTGCTCCTTGGGTATCACTGTGTGTTTTGGCCCTTTGGGAATCATTGAACTGAAACCCATCTCATCGCTGGACAAAATTGTGCAGGGCGCATGCTGCTTTTACTGCAGAGATTGCATTCTGCATGTTAAGGTTAACAGCAGTGTGCAGAAATCGCCATTTATTGGAGAGGATTCCAGAAGCACATTCCACCACTTGACATGCTCTTGTGAGCCTGACATTGAACACCCTCTTCTGTCAGTTCAGTCCTCAATTAGAATAGGGCCTCAGTAGGTGCTCACCCTGGGAGAAGTCCTTGTCCCCGACAAAAACAAAAGGCAGAGCAAGAATTGTTGTTCTCGGCAGGTCTGGCTCATTTTCATGGAGCATCTGTCCAAAGGTGGAGTGTTCAAAAACTCTGGAGTCAGAGCTGGTTCCAGATGACCCTACATCAATGTAGCTGAAGCAGTAATTGGCATCTGCAGCCGTCAGTACCACAAACGAAAAATATTTTTCATAATTAAAATGTTTGCTCAGGGGTGTGTGAACATGTGAACTCGCCTTTTCAGGCGCATGCAAATGTATTTTTAAAAATGTCTTCTTGTACCCATGGAGATTGTTATACATGGCCCAGAACTTGCCTCATTGTTTTCGGTTTGCAGTCACCTGATGGACCCAGAATCTTTGCCTCTGCTTTCTCTTCAATCAGTACCGTGGTACCTACAGGCCCTATGAATGAACACTTCTTCACAATCCAGCACACTATGCTCCAAACACTCCTCTCTGATGACGACAACCAAAACAAGCAGGAAACAGGAATTCTGTCATGGATGGGACTGCTTTTCATTGGACGTCTTCCCAAATACCCAGCAATTTAAAAATGAAACCGTGCTGAAACTCTGATGCTTAGGTATGGATGCAGGCTACAATACAGGTCTAAACCCATTTTATTATGACCATATCATTGTGAAATAAATGAGACGCTTATGTTTTCTTACTGTGCAGTCAATTTATTAATGTCAAAAACAAAATCACTTAAAAATAAAATATTGAAACCTGTCTGAGTCATTTCAAGACGGTAATGAAAGTCCTGTTTCTTGCCGTATCAACAGCACAGTCACATGTGTGAGTCCCGAGCTTCGTAATGTGACCAAGCTTCCAGTACTATCCTTACGTGGATTTTACTAAGACCTTTAAACAAGCATCCAAAGCTGTGTAAGTGACCATCACCTTGTGCTGACCCACTTATTAGGGTAGAGCAGAGGTAAGCAAACTTTGCACACCAGCTGTGTTGAAACTACAAATCACATCATGCTTCTGCCGCTTGGGAGTCCTGTCTGTGGCTGTCAGTCTTGCAATACCTCATGGGACTTGTGATTCCACAACAGCTGGAGTGCCACGGTTGCATACCGCTGGGGTAGACTCACCAGAGTAAATCACCTATATATACAGTAAAGTTCAATATGCACTTTATAGGTGTTTTTCACAGTTATATCCTCTCCACTATATCTATGTGGCCTCCTAATCACAAATCATACAAGAGAAGGTACTACATAGTGTAGGAAACTTTTATACTGTTTAAAACAGTGTTTTAAAGTTCTATGTACTCCAGTGGTGCCGTCTCGGCATTAGCTAATGCTCCGAAATCTCTCACTCCCCTGGTCCTCTGAGAATGGAGTGTCCTACAAACGCCAAACAGCTAACTCATTTCATCAGTACAGTCTTCCTTAGGAGGGGTGATGGGAACAGCATTAGTTTGTGAATGGATATCTTCACCAACAATGAAAATGAAAGCAACCTTGTCAGAATCCTACATACTTGCCTCAGACAGTGTTGTCCTTCGACTGCTCATACATACACATGTTTGTGCTATGAAAGTAGTACCATTCCCAGAGGTTGGATGTTGGAAGTCTTCAGCAGTGAACTGTAGCTTCAGCTGAACCAGGTAAACTGGTTCTGAGAGATTTATATTTATTATTCAGGATTTATAAAGGACCAGCAGTTTGCACAGAACTTTGCAAAATAAAGGGAAACAGTACAGTTACAATGCAATACAATACAGGAGGATTAAGAGGGCCCTGCTGGACAATCTAAAGCCACTGCTCGAATTTTGGCCAATTCCTGCTGAATCAGCCGAAATTCAAGGCCTTTGTGGCCCCATCGGCACCCCCACACTACACGAAAGTCAATTTGCTGGTGATTTGTTATTTTACCCACTGAATATGTATAATCTATCTCACTACCTCCCCACTCCCATCCTGCTTTTGTTGTTTGCTAGTGTCCTTAGATGATGTGGACGCCTTCTCTGCTCTGAGAAAGTCCCTTTTTCCTGCACTTAGGGCACTGGATCCTGTGTGGGGCACTAACTGCTTTCAGCAGCTGCTAAATTTCTGCAAAAAGGAGTCCAGATCTCTCCAAACCACTGCATTGGGTTAGTGCTACTGCTTACAGTGCTATGACACTAGGTATTCTCCGCCTCCATTGAGCACTGAGGTTAGCTCTCAAGCAGTGGTAGATCATAGAGACTCAGAGGAGTGACAAGCTTGGGGCCTCACAGGCTAACTGGGTCTGGGAAGGGTTCTGTCTCTGGGGTCAAGGTTTCTGGTAGTCCTATGCTCTGCTCCTTCTCTCCTTTTCTCTCTGCCTCAGGGCCCTCTTGGGGACCTCCTCTCCCCTGCTGTCCAGAGAAGAATTTACTGCAGTAGTGGTGTCATTTATGGAGAAAATTTATGAACTATATGAGTCTCTAGACTAAAGGGAGCCTAAACGGGTCCCCATGCCTTCCCCTTCCGAGCCCCGCACTGACCGTCTGTCTGCTTGTGCACTCCCCTTGGAGGAAGAAAATGAAGAAGGGGCTGTTTCCAGTTCTCAGGACATGTCTCCTGACATTTTATCCAAGCTTAAGGATGCTATTTCTGTTCTTGTGGACACAGTGCGTGATAGTTTACCTTTAGATCGCCTGTATTGACAATGCCACTAATCTTAAACATGCCCAAACCTGCCAAGACCTTTCCTATGCAAACCTTTACAGCCACTTTTACGTTGACTTGGATCACCCTAAAAAACTATATACTCCTCCTAAATGGTTTGCTCAGCAACACCCTATTGAGGGTTTACCTAAAAAAAACGGGCTGCCCCTTTTGTAGATGCAGCTACAGCTCTTGTTTGAACAAGTTGTTAACAGTTCTTGTAGAGGATGTTCCTGTTTTGGACAAGAGGTTAGAAGGCTTCTTTAATAGTTTTAGAGCAGCAGGGTCCATGAAGATAGAGTTCTGTCCTGTGGCATTTGGCTACTGTGTAGATGACCTGGCAGGTAACCTTATACAAATCCCCAGGACGGGCCTATTGGCTTTTATGGCTAGCATGCTGGTCTCGAGAACTTTCTTGCAAGAAGTGCCTTGAGCACATGCCCTTTACTGGGGATTGCCTGTTCATCCACCAAGGTGCTGACCCCTGTTTTGGCTCTGCTTCATTCTCGGGGATCCCCATAGTGGGATACTTGGATGACCTTCTCCCAAGTGAGTAGCCGGGGCAAGCCTTGTTGTTCAACATTGACCTACCTGGGCCTTGTCTTGGGCACAGCCCTGTCTATGGTCATCCTTCCCCAAGAAAAGATGCTATATCTCCATTCTCATGCTCCTGTGATGTAATCCAAGAAAAAGGTTTTAATGGTAAAACAAAAAATGTAAAGTACACTTCACTAACATCTACCATTTCTGTAATTTTAAAGTCAGATTACCACATTAGTCTTTCAGTTATTATTAGGCACCCCTTTTTAACTCCCTTTAATCGTAATGCCTCTTCAGGGCCAGTTTGTTCTGCTCGCTAAGCCAAAACACGCTAAGAGACTAAACACTCTGGTGTTTACATAATGGTACCTTTCTTATGGTCGTTTGATTGCAACCAGTGCAAGTACCTCCTTTTGTTATCTGCTGTTAGCGACAGCTGGAAAGTGTTCTCACTTCCCAGTACATAGTGCCTGTATACAAGCATTTTATGTATCACTTTATATCATTTAAATAATTAGTAATATACTTTAATCTTGCAGGTTCCCTCTGAAGGATGCAGCTCGTCTCTATCTCTGGACAGTTGCCATACAGCGCAATGACTGGACTCCAGGACCCTACTCTTTCCTGTGCAGTGAACACTTCACATTGGATAGTTTTGTCCCACGTATGCCTGACCAGCACCCACTTCTCAGACCAAATGCTGTCCCCTCCCTCTTTACAAATGGCAGAGAAAACCAAAGAAGAGGAGCAATGGAGAAGCATGTTCTTGGTACTGGAAGAAGAAAGCAGATGCAGAAGAGAAAAGCACCATCTTCTGTAGAGGAGAATATCCCAGCTGTGTACTCAAATGAAGAGGTTTTGAAGGAGAATGAGCTTCACTTTGACATTAAAGATGACATGAACCCCAGTTTTCTTCATAAAACATCAACCATTAACACAGTTTGTAGGTTTATCTACTCCTTGCATTCATATAGCCGGTCTTCCACATCCTACTTATTACAAAATGTCTTAAACATGAATGTTCCACCTTATCCAGAGGTAGAGGAAACACAAATGACTTGTGAGCTTATGTCTCCTGCACAAAATAACCAGCACCTTTCCTCTGTAGTACATGACAGAGAATGTTTCTTGTCACGGGTAGATGATTCAAGTCAGGTAGAAGTTAGTGACAATACTGAGTTCTTAATAACTAAAGATCCTCCTGAATTAGAGGAAACTGAGATGGACAATGGACTGCTTTCCTCTGTAGTACATGACAGAGAATTTTTCTTGTCATGGGTAGATGATTCTCAGGGACTTTCAAGTCAGGTAGAAGTTAGTGACAATACTGAGTTCTCAATAACTAAAGATCCTCCTGAATTAGAGGAAACTGAGATGGACAATGGACTCTTGGAGACTTGTGAAGTTTGTGTAGAGGAGCACTGTGAGTATACAGGTGAACCAGATGAGTTTCTATCTCAAGAAGATGATTCCCTGAATCCTAACACTGTTAACTTGTTGCATTCATACTGCTCTACGTCCAACTCTCTGCCTAAGAAGAGACATCGATGCCTGACAACAAAGGTTAACACAGGGTGGAGTGCTGGAGAGCGAGATCCAATACATTTAAGTTTACAAGGTAGGAACAAATATCTTTTTTACTTAAGTATGTAGTCTGACATATCCACTGCACTTTATGGGACAAATTATTTACATCACCCTGCCCCCAAACAAGGTTAAAGTGAAGTGTCTCTACTACAGCCATACACACGCGCAGATACCTACGGTAACAGCTGATTAACCCGCTCGTATGTTTTTGGATTGTGGGAGGTAATCCACACAAACAAGGGAAAGCTATAAGCTACACACACAGGGTGTTACTAATGGGGATTGAATGCAGGAAACAAGTTCTGCAGTTCAGTGGTGCTATTGGAGAGAAAATATGCAGCTTGCCATTGCTTATCTTGGTTACAAATAGCAGTTGCCTGGCTGTTATATTCATCTAGTAACTTGAATACTTTATGATGCACCGACCCAGAAAAATAATGAGGCTGACTTTACTAGCTGCATGCTTGTTTTTGGTCAGTAACTCTAATTGTTGTGGCCTAAGACAGACAGAAAGCTAGCATTTACTTATATAGTGATTAGGGATGCACAGATACTTTTCGAGTACCAGTGCAGATACTTGGCATTTTCATGAGAACTACCGCGGTTGCAGCTGGGACCTGGCTCTGGCGCTCCACCACTGTCCTGAAATCATTAGTCTGTATTGTTTTAGAAAAACTGTCACATGACAATAAACAAAAATGTATCAGTACTCGTACTTGTAAGTACTCGGCAAGTACCAGTACTTGTACTCGCAAAACTGGTATCTGTGCATCCCTTTATTTATATTTATAAAAACAAAATCGTACATTAAAATAGAGATGTACTAATCCCAGGAGCTCCGTGTGCTCCTTACAAATGACAGCGGCCTCCTAATTTTTGAATTTTTCTCTAGTCTAGTCTTGGAGCTCAAAAGTATCGGTACTTGTACCGAGTACTGTACTTGGTATCTGTGCAACCCTAATAGTGATGATAGCAAACTTTCTTCCACTCCCAGCCTTAACTGTGGGTCTTTGTATATGTAGCAACCAGCTTTACTGCTTCCTTTTTACTGCATTAAAATGACCTAAGGAGTGTTTTCCACATCCGAATAACTTAGTAAAAAAATTATAAAAATAAATCCTAACCTGTCCAGCTTACTAGACATTGTTGGACCTTGTGTTTAAGCTCCAGGAAATATGTGCTTCTTCACATACAAGGCTGCTAGCACATTATTATTATTTTCTTCCTCCTTTTCCTTCCTTTTGTTTTCTCTGCAATATCGTAGTGATGTCTGATTTATACAACCTTTTCAGAAAAAATAGCACCCTATTATAGCTGAACTGGCGTTCCCCATGTGTCTCTCACAGTATGTGTGTGTGTGTGTGTGTGTGTTTTTTCAAAAATTCTGTTCTGTCTCAAATGTCGCTTTATGCAAAAGACATACCTCCCTATTGCAACTTGCTGACTCGACAAGATCCACAGGCAGTGTAAACTCACCAAGAAGACTCTGAAATGGAATCCAATGTAGTATATTCCAGACTTACAAAAAAAAAACTCGGCACTGATCCTTAAACAGGGGGGGAAATCAGGCCACAGTAGTTATAAAGCAGGGGTAGCCAAACTCCGGCCCTCCAGCTGTGGTGGAACTACAAATCCCATGAGGCATTGCAAGATTCTCACTGCCACAGACATGACTCCCAGAGAGAGATGCATCATGGGATTTGTAGTTTCACCACAGCTGGAGGGCCGGAGTTTGGCTACCCCTGTTATAAAGGGTTGGAGTAGCCAATTTATTCAGTATAAACGCTTTAATAAATAATTGCACATGAATAAAAACCACATAACACTAAACCCCCACCCTTCAATAAGCTAAAACAATGATGTAGACAACATTGTCTCCGTTCAAGCTTGCTCCTGTGATGGAGTGTAATCTCAATACAAACTAGTAGTCCATCACTGGAGCCGTTTTTTTAATTTTATTTTATTATTTAGCCGAACTTAATAATCGGCTAACTAATCGATTTTGAAAATAATCGTTAGCTGCAGCTCTAGTCTCATACATCACTCACTCATTCGGGCAGGCTGATAAGGTACATTTTTCTATTTATTTTAATTTTTAACCTTACCAGTCTGAGTGAGTGATGTATGAGAGTGAGACAACGTTGTCTACGCCCCAAAAAGATAATTCCTTGATGCCCTGGGCGCACAGACAGTGGGTGTCATTCATCCTGATCTACTAGCACTGGTAGATCAGCACTGGGTTGGGGGGCAGCACTTTTAGATATGGGTTGGTATTGCCTTGAGAGTTGCCTTTTGTTGTTTCTTTTTACCCTTAAGCCCAGTTCACACCAGAAACTACATCACAACTGCGTGCGTCTGTGCAGTTGCACTGCAATCCGTTTTGACGCGTTTGCAATCCGTTTTGATGCGTTTCTGATGCGTTGTTGTTCTGCACTAGAAAATGCTAATTAGACAATTAGGTCACTTCCTCTTCCTGTCAGAGCATTTCCTACGTTTGTTTTGGAGATCAGTCATGCTTTCTTTGTTGGCTGGCATGTTGCAAGTGTCGACTATAGACATTCTCCGACAACGCCTTCGCAGGCGACGTCGATATTGGGTGCACCCGGATGTTTGCTGTCAGGGATGTTTGCTGTCGTACAGTAGGGGACAGTCCCGCACATATTGGATGAAATCATCTGCATCCACAAATTCCATCTCTTCACTTTCTCTCCAGACTGCAAAGAGGAAGTCCCTGGGTGATGACATAATCAATTCTGAGTCTTTCTTTTTTTGTATGTGTTTCGGTGCGTTTGATGCATTTTGATGCGCTTTGATGCAGGTAAAATAGGACAAGCAGTACTTTTTCTGACTGCATCTGAACAGACTGCAATGGTGTGAATTAAGCACAAGAAAGCCCATAGGAAAGCATTGTGATGTATTTTGACTGCAGCAGTCAAAATAAACGCAGACATCCCAACTCTCCCGGACGCTCCGGGAGTCTCCCGCTATTAGATAGCGGCTCCCGGCCGCCCGGGAGAGAAACCCTTCCTCCCGGAAAGGTTTATCTGCTCGATCGAGCAGATAAACCTTTCCCTGCGATCGTTTTTTTTTTTCTTTTCTGACATCGGGAGCCGTGGCCCGACCGTCAGTCAGAAAAGAAAAAAAAAAAGCATAGAATGCATACAGTAGCTGGATTCCTATTGGCTATTGCACTTTGCAATAGCCAATAGCAAACTAGCTAATGCACCCACCCACTGTTGCTGTCAATCAGCAGAGGGGGACCTGAATTTTTCTATCATGTCCTCTTCTGGGGATTGAATGCAGCAGAGGGCGGGTGCATTAGCTAGTTTGCTATTGGCTATTGCAAAGTGCAATAGCCAATAGGAATCTAGCTATGCATTCTTATGCCTTTTATTTTATTATTCTGACGACTGCAACTGTCAGAATACTAAAAAAAAATCAGGAAAAAAAACCTGCAGCTTATTAAGAAGCTATTGCTTCCTGTGCTATCTGCCATCATTTCAGGGGGGGGTGCTCTCTCCCAGCCCCCCTAACCCCCCCTCCGTGGATGGGGGGAGGGGGAGGGCACCTCCCTGAAATTGATACTTTCAGGTTGGGATCCCTGTAATGACGGGGTTAAGGTTTGAATGGAACCGTATGCGGCAGTGGTTGTGACCTTATGACGAGCTGGGGGCTTAAACTATGGCCCTTGAAAGCACCAAAAGGGCCACACATCATATTCAGTATACGTAATTATGTAGCTGCAAGGGGGAGGGGAGGCAGAGGAGTGAGGGGAAATCTCCCCAATGGGGGTCACAGAATAAAAACAAACAAACAACCTTTTCATTGATCCCCACACTACCCAAAACTGAAAGCTATTGGTTGGAGGATGGGCTGAAAGTTTCCTATGACTACAGAGCTGTCACATATTACAAATACTTCTCATTTACACCACTGAAGTCTCC
Source organism: Nanorana parkeri (assembly GCF_000935625.1). Lineage (NCBI taxonomy): Eukaryota > Metazoa > Chordata > Amphibia > Anura > Dicroglossidae > Nanorana > Nanorana parkeri. The sequence continues at coordinate 3,133 of NW_017306980.1, read as the reverse complement.
TTTGGGCCTCTAATGCAGACACATAGCTCCTGTTTACAGTGCTGGGAGCATTCCTCTATATTCTGTACACAGCAGCTGGTAAAGGGTTTCTATGGGGGTGATACTCTCCTTGCCTATGCTGTGTGCCCCCCAAATCTACACACCCCAGCACTAGACCTGCCTGACTCTGCCCAGCTCACACTCACCTGCACAGACAGGCTGGCTCCAGCAGCAAACAGAGGCTCATCCACTAGAGCGCGATCCTCTTCCGGGCTCCGGCGTCCTCGCTGCTGCCGCCGCCATCTTGTGTGAGCCCATAACCATACACTCCAATGGGAGAGCCCCTGCCTGTGGTGGTGCACCCTTTCACTGCCACACTGCTCCGCAGCATGCTGGTCTGAGGGAGCTGAACTGCACTGATTGAATGCAGAGTTCTATTCATAGTTTGTGAGAGAACCTTCCCTTTAAGGAAACCTGTACTGAGGGGAAGATAATAGGGAGGCAGCTGTTATCCATCTTTGAAAATGCCAGTTGCCTGGCTGTTATGCTGACTCTTAAAAGAGAATTCCACCCAAATAATGTAAATTAACTAAAAAAATAATGCAGCATGCTGGTCTGAGGGAGCTGAACTGCACTGATTGAATGCAGAGTTCTATTCATAGCTTGTGAGAGAACCTTCCCTTTAAGGAAACCTGTACTGAGGGGAAGATAATAGGGAGGCAGCTGTTATCCATCTTTGAAAAATGCCAGTTGCCTGGCTGTTTTGCTGACTCTTAAAAGAGAAAAGGCTGGTTAAAAAGTTATAAAAAAGCAGTTTAAAAAAAACATGTTTGCATGCAGTGTTACATAAAGTTTTCTCGCATTCTTTTGAAATTCCTCAGTCTTCAGGCTTGCCGCCATTTTTTTTTAGCGCAAAGGCAGCCATCTCCTTACTGGTTTGCTATGTCGGCCTCCACAATGATGGGCCCCACATCTAGCGCATGTGCGACCTAGCAGGCAATACGTTTATTTACATGTTGCCATAGTATAAGCAACATGTAAACAATGATTCCCCAGCCTGAGCTCTGGGTGCTCATGAACAAGGTGGACGGCACATGTACACTCATCGCTCTCATAGTTTCCTTAACCCCTTCACGACCCATGGCGGCATAATCCCGTCATGGATCCTCAAGGGGTTAAACAGAAAAAGCCGCTGAGACTCTGTACATACTTGTAGAACCGGCGGCCGGCTTTACAGTAGAAGCGGTTCTGGCGACGCAGCTGTCGCCAGATTGCTTCTTCGATCCGGTAAAGGGGCAGCCCGACACCCCCACCGTGTTTCCCGGGCTCCGCTGCCCCTCCTACAGACCCGGGACCGGTATCTCGGGTGTCAGCAGGAAGCTGGTGAGGAGAGCGGTGAACGTAACGTTCACCGCTCTCCTCCGCGTTCTATGGGACCGGGAGCGACTGAGCTGTCAGTGCTGGGCTCCTGAAGCCTGCGAGTTGCACTTCAATAGCTTATTTAGAGTTAAAAGGTGACGCTAGGGGTATTCTGGACCCCCAGTATCACCTTAAAGAGCACCTGTCACCACCAATATGCTATCACATGGGGGGCTTGTAGGCACCCCTATGTGATAGCAATTAAAGTAAGGTTAAAAAAAATACGTTTTAAAAATGATATTAAATAAATTAAATGTAAAAATAATGAAAACATTTTTTTTAAGTCCCCCGCCCCCGCGAGCACACGCCCTGTCGCGTAAACACACGTCGGGTGCGCCTACGTACAAAAAGGACGATTGCGCTACACGTGTTGGGTATCACCGCACACGCCAGAGTTAGAGCAATCATTCTAGGGCCAATATTTATGCATATTTCTCTAAACTGATGACCTGTGGGTGCTTTTAGAGTGTCGTCTATGGACTTTTTGGGCTACTGAATTTTGTTGCAGTTTCACGGACGCACACAATTTTGAACCTGGGCATATTGGGTATCTATTTACTCGTTGTAACCTCTTTTATATTTTACCCAAAAAAAAAAACAAGGGTTTTACATAGTGTTTTGGGGCACTAAATTTAACTTAAGCGCATTTTTCACTAAATATTTGGGTTTGATAAAAAGTTGCGCTAATGTTGTGCAACATAAAATTTTGCAACTGCTGCCATTTTATTCTACGGGGTCTTGGCTTTCAGAAAATATATAATGTTTTGGGGTTTTAAGTAATTTGCAGGCCTAAAATGTGGATTATAACATGTAAACAAAAAATTTTAAAAAAGGCCTTAGTCCTTCTGGGATATGATGTTCATGTACAGGTGAAACTCAAATAATTAGAATATCGTGCAAAAGTAATTGCAGTAAGTGCTGCAAAAGGGGCCCAAACCAAGTACTGAGTACATATGCATGCTTGTACTTTTCAGAGGTCCGATATTGTTCTATGTACAATCCTTGTTTTATTGATTGCATGTAATAATCTACTTTTTTGAGGTTGTGGATTTGGGGTTTTTGGGGTTTTCATGAGCTGTAAGCCATAATCATCACAATTATGACAAATCACTGCTTGAACTATCTTGCTTTGCATGTAATGAGTCTATCTCATATATTAGTTTCACCTTTTAAGTTGCATTAGTGAAATAAATGAACTTTGCACGATATTCTAATTATTCGAGTTTCACCTGTATCTTCAGGTAGTGGACAGTAAAGTCTACATCATTCTGGCCTAGGCCTAAACCAACCTCATGCAGAGGGAAAACATGGCACTTCAGCTGTTCTGAAACTACATGTCCCATGATGCATTGCAAGCCTGTCACCCGTAGGCATGGCTCCCGGTGCAATGATGGGATTTGTTGTTCCACCACAGCTGCAGTGCAGAACATTCTCTTACACTTTAAGATGGGTGAGAATGTTTTTTCTGTGCAGACATGTTAGCTCAAGATTGCAAAAACCATTCCTGTTTCAGTGCAGACACCTTTTATCTGTAACCAACTACCTGGCCCTTGACCCCGGCACCTCCACAGAAATGTTCATCTCAAATACAGACATGGCTGTGCACAGGGTGTGAAATCCCCCTCTAAATGACATTATACAACTCACAGAACAGTCAGTCACAGGTGTAATAAACCCCAAAATAGGAAACCACTGCACTCCAGCTGTTGTGAAACTACACATCCCATGATGCATT
>NW_017306979.1:864200-875754 GCF_000935625.1 Nanorana parkeri | reverse complement strand
GTATGTGTGTATGTGTGTGTGTGTGTGTGTGTGTGTGTGTGTGTGTGTCTATATCTGTGTGTGTGTGTGTGTGTATGTCTATACCTGTGTGTGTGTGTGTTTATGTCTATACCTGTGTGTGTGTGTGTTTATGTCTATACCTGTGTGTGTGTGTGTGTGTGTATATGTCTATACCTGTGTGTGTGCGTGTGTATAAAATAATACATACACACACACACACACACACACACACACACACACGTGTGTGTACACCTGAACATCAGAAATGTGAGACACCTGAATATGTCTCAAGGGCTTTTTCCCCAAAACTGAAACTTCTCTGAGTTAAAGAAACCTTTATCTATGAGGTTTTTGTAATCAAGTTTAAAATAATTTTGTGCACTAAGAAGATTAGTCCTTTGTTATCTCCCAGACAATCAAGCATCTTTTTTTCAAAAGACTGGTTTTACCTCCTTAGTTATAGTGGCTTAAATAGCCTTCAAAAGTTCTTACATCTTTTCAAAGCAAAGCCTTTTATTTTTCCTTTCCTTTTTGTCGGAGGCAGAGGCACAGTCACTATTCATACCATTACTTTCGGAATCAGAAGTCTAAAGTTGACCTGAGATAGAAGCTTTATTGAAAGATGAATCAGGGAAACAAAGCAGAAAGACAGAATTGTATTCTGAATGGCTGTTTTGCAAAAAGACATTGGGGTGCACATCATAGCCATATTTTAAACAGCCTCAGTGCATTCACTTAGAAAATAAAGACAATATTAAAGAGAAAATGAATGTCTGTATGAAAGCATGCAAATTTATATGTTTCCTGTATTAGTCTAGGTCTGAAGCTCAAGAACGGTCTCCTTGTCTCTGTGAAACAGCCTAAATGAAGGTTCAGTACAATACGTGGACAGCGGACGACAGATATATCCCGCTTGTCAGACAGAATGACAGAATAATAGCCCCTGTTCTTGGATCCACTTAAAACAAATCAACTGGACTGATTAGGTCTATAGCATTTAAACAGCCTGCCTATGAGCCATGGTCAACCTGCTAGTCCTAGTTCTTCCCTAGGACTATGTCCCCCTCAAAAATTGATGAAGAAAACCAAAAGATCCTCCAATAAACAGAATTCTAAAATATTACCTACAATCCAGAAAAAAAAAATGCTTTTTGTCAGCTTGAAAGTCTTGACAGGAGTGAACTCAAACCACATGCATGCGCCTGAAAATGTGTTCCCAGAGGCCAAACCCCTCCACAGATAAGTGCCTACAACCCAAACAGACCAGGCCAGCCTCTAGAACCTGAACAATTCCCTACGAAACGTAGAAAATGCCAAAAAGGGCTCAACATTTTTTTTTAAATTTATGTTATAAATATCAACCACAATCTATAAAGACAAAGGCACTCAAATTTAAGAAAGTCAGTTTTCCAGTGCAGAAGGCTGCTCTCTGAAACTCACACAGGTTTGAAATAGTCTTACCAAAAGGATATAAATGGGAATATTTTAAAAAGGTATTTCCAGTATTTTAAAAGGCTATAAATAGTACATACTTCTGGACAAAACCTGGGGCTGAGAGCGAGGAAGCACAGGACGTGTGGGTGAAGCTGCATCTGTCCATGGAAACCCATAGAGACATTAGGGCTCTATAATAAGGGTACATGAACACTGCTGCGGTAAAAGCCAGTTTTGACATACCCCTCTAAGACCTTATCAAGATATGATAGCTCTCCTCGTTTTTCATCATCTATGGAATTTGCGCTCCAAGACACCCCACTAGCACACATCTAGAATACTGTTGGAATGATATGACTATGTAATTCTCCACTACCAGTCCTGTTTCCCCTAAACCTGTACACTGCTCCTAATCCCTGCCTTGCTCAAACTGCCCCCTACCCTTGCCTCTCCTAAGATTGTGCAGTCAAAACCCTTCTACGGTTCCACCCAAAAACACAAAAGTGAGCAAGATAAACTATGGGGACCTTCTGACTTGAAATCGCTTAATCTTTAACTGCTTCAAAAACCGCCATACATAAAAATATGGTGACATCCTGATTATACCAAGATCAAGGTTGCTGCAGCGGTTTTTAAACAGCCGGCCGGTGGCTGTTTTGCATAAATGTGATCTGGTAGCTATAGAGCCGCCCAATTGTTTGTATGGTGACGGGGAATGTGTGACCTCTCCTCCGGGACAAGCACGGTGGGTCTGTTCACTTAAATCGAAGGGAGATCAGCACACTTCCAGCAGCTGATCTCCCCTCCGATCACTGAACCCGAAAACAACGTGTATTACATCACTTTCAGGCAGTCATTTCTCTGGCTCCTGTTGGCAGAGAAGAAGCAGAGATTGTGCTTCATCAGCTTCTTTGGGGTCCAAAGGTGACAATAGGGATCTAATAGACCCCTGATGTTTCCATAAAGGGGAGACACATCCTCTTTGCCATTACATAGGGGGGTTGTATGTGATAGCAATAACGTTAAGTGTAAAAAAAAAAAACAATAAAACAAATTAAAGTCACATATAAAAAAAAAAATCTTTAAAGTCCCCTGCCCCACACGTACAAGCACATATAGCCATGAGAGCAATAGTTTTAGGGCCATCAATCACTGTTAACACTAAATTGATGAGCAGTAAAAGCTTTTAAAGAATTGCCTATGGAATGCGCAATTTTAAGACATGACATGTTTGGCATCTATTTACCTGACGTGACCCCGTCTTTTATATATTACCAAAAAACTAGGTACTATATTCTGTTTCTGTGATCTAAATCTCATTTTACTGTATTTTATCCAAAAATACTGGTTTGTGCAAATACCGTGCAACATAAAAAATTACAACTAGCATTTTTTTTTATTCTACAGGGCCTCTGCTTTTAGAAAATACATAATTGTTCGGGGAGTTTAAGCTGTTTTGTAGCCAAAAATTCAGATTTTGTCATGTGCAAAGATTAAGAAATTGCTCCAGACACCAAGTATCGTATTTTTCGCTCCATAAGACGCATTTCCCCCCCCCCCCCAAAGGCGGGCAAAAATGTGTGTGCGTCTTATGGAGCGAATCCCTATCGCCCGCAAGCAGAGCTAAATGTACAGTGGGAGCCGCTGTTCGTTTAATACAAGTAATCTAATCAGATCACATGTATCAAATCGAGCAGCGGCGGCAATCGTGTCCGGGGCCCCCCGCCGTGGTTTTCGGGGTCCCCCGCTCTTCTGGGGGACCCGTGACCGTGGCATAGGAGCTCACCATAGAGCCTGTAGAGCTCTGTGTGCTCACTGAGACCGTGGGGCTGTAATCACAGCACCACCTGTCACTAACTACACAGAACCCTACCCTCCCTGCGTCCTATGGTCAGGTTCGCCTTATGGAGCGCAAAATACGGTAGTTAATTTAGAGTAAATATGACTAAACTAAGCAATGAATTGATGTAATGAATAAAACTGAGTTTTCTATATTAAGAATATAATGTAGTCACTACTTACCTCCATATTGTCAGTTTTGAAAGGATTTCGATAATCAGGAGATTTTTCACTAATGCCCAACTCTTGAGACATCTAAAAACATGAAATCCAATACAATTAGGGTATGGTTAGTGAGCACATGCTGTACTAGGATGAATAAGCAATACAGTAGCCATATTATTTTTCTGTAAACACTTCCTAGAGGGATCATGTTTTCCTCCAACAAGACTATAGAGAGAGCTCATCTACAAGACCTTGGAAAAGGCTGCATTTTTCAGAGGTTTCAGACATACCAAGTCAAGAAGCTGGGAATGTGGACCGTCATTGAAGATTTCACTCAGATTGCAGAAACCAATTCCCCACCGAATGAGGTTGTTCCAATTAGAATTCCGGTCAAAATAATGGTGAACAATTTTTGGGAAGCGTAGGACTACATCGCCAAAAAATGCTGAATTCTCCACCGTGTGGGAATAAGCTAGATTCAGAGGAGATACAAAACATTTCAGTGATTTTTAGTACAATACAATGAAACATCGGTGTTACATAAATTATATACATTATATATGTAAATTTAGTATTGCGAGTCTGTATGTTGTACAGCCATGACAAATAAGTGATTTAGTTTCCTCTATTTTTCTTTTCTACAGTGCGGTTGGCATCTGGAACGCACTGCAATTGGTGTGAACAAGCCCTGAGAGAAGTACAATAAAAAGGTCAAACCAGAGCCCTGAAGTGGACCAGCATGGGTTTTTGGCTCAGCTGGAGGGAATATCATGTGAACAAGGTAAAAAAACAAATGTGAACTGGGTTGCTATGTAAGAGATAGGGCTTTGTTTCTATTGGCAATTAGGGAGGGCAGGGAAGTGTACCTTCTTTTATACTGTACATCTCCAACAGGACAGTTGTAAATCCTGCAGTAAGATGAAAGCTCTCTTGTAACAGGACAAGCACTGAAATTGGATTTCCTGTAGCATTGTGGGTACAAACTCTTCAGGGCAGCTTGGGAGATCAAAGAACTTCAGCTCACAGTTAAGTCTCCAAAAACAGTCTTGATAAGATCTCAATTGCAAGCCACACAGTGTGTACCAGCCTTAAAGCGACATTAAACTCAGGAGATAATAGTTAAGGTACTTGAATGCAATAACAAAAATAAAGCTCATCTGTGTATCAGCTGGCTGAAGATCATCAAATCATCTCTGAATTCATGCCGACACTGACCTTCCTTCTGGAGGGTGACTACTTTTGTTCCCCATGGTGCTTGTGTGTGTTGCAAAGTAGCCACCGCTCCAAGCTCGCTCCCATGATAGACTATAAATTCAATACAAGTTAGCCAACTGTGACATTGTAGTCCATCATGGGAGCAAGATTGGAGTGGTGGCTACTTTGCAACACACACAGGGCCCAGGGTGAAAAAAGTAGCCACCCTCCAGAAGGAAGGACAGTGTCGGCATAAATTAAGAGATGATTTGAGGATCTACAGCCAAGTGATGCCAAAATAAGCTACATTTTTTTATAGTTAGGGTAAAATTTAACGCCTGTGTTTAGTGTCACTATAAAAAAAAATACTTGCAGCACCAATAGATACTCCTTTGCTTCATAAAATCCACTCATGTGATTTAACATAACCAATTTTTTCCCCATTAAAGTAGAACATAGCCAACCCACTAAATACAAGTTTTACCTACACAAACGTTGGTGACTCTATTTATAGTCAATAGGGTGAATGACAACATGATTCAGCATTAAAGTTTTGTAAAATGTGGCACATGTCTACTCAATGGACTATGAAAGAGCATCAACACACTGCCAACATACCACCTGTGCTACTTAAAGTGACATTGAAGGAAAAAATCCCCCCCCCCATGTTAGTGTAAGGACTTACCTTAAATGATGCCTCTTGATCCAATCATCTTCTTTCCTGTAGTTTTCTGCTGTCCCTCCAGCGCTGGTGCCGGTCTCCGATCCTGTGCTGACTCCTCTGTCTTAACTGTCCCATGGAGTGTGTGAGGGTGCACGCTGCTGCATTTACTAACCTTGCGTCTCTCCTCGTCTCCCGGCCGAAGATCTGAACTGCGCATGCGCCCGCCCAAAGATCCTTTGCGGCCGCCCGAGAGTCTTCAGATGTTCGGACGGGAGCGCACGGCGAAGACAGTTTTTAAAAAATGTTTTTGCATATATATGCAAAAAACGCTGAGGGTTTATTAACCCTTTATGTAAGCTGCCAGAACAACTGCTCCTCTAGCTCTTAAAACCACAGGCAACATTGGAAAAGACAGTGCAAATTGATTGGCTCACAACAACCGCCCACTTTTAGTCTGATTTGTTTTGGGCAGGGGATCCTTGCGTGAATCTCACGAAAGATTACAAGCAATTATATTTGAAATGCTTAATAATAAATACATACAGTACATGGATTAAAGAGTTTTTTTGATATATATATTCTTGGGGTCCTGCTTTAATCCCTTCCTACTTGCAATCTGTTTAATAGAGTTTACCAGCACAATGCCCCATGCAGGGGCATATGTTAATAAAGGTCCTTACCTTTAAGAGCCAGCAACTCATACTTTGTATGGTTCCTGGCTCTTAATCACTGACAGACAGATCATTCAGAGTGGTTCAAGACCATGTGATCACCATGTCAAGCTATATTCATGATGCAGGTTGGAGGCTTCATTAACAAACAAGCCTTCAGCCTGAACATGGGCAGGCTGCAGTAGGATCTGTAGCATCATCCATTTAATATTAAAACTTGTGAATTACAAATAATGATACATTTAAATTTTTTACATTTTTTTTTTTAACTCAATGGAAAATCCTTAGTGTATTCTTAGAGTCCACTGAAAAACACAGGAAGTCTTCAACTTCCAGGCTATACTGCCACCTAAAAGAAGCTTGGACACAGGCGAACAAAAACTGCATGCTCCAGACAAACCCTTCTATTACCACCATGACTGTAGCAAAGCAGTAACAAGGCTTGATCATAAACACAGAGGGTGGGATCTGAGTCGCTCAATGGACTCTAAAAAGGGATTTCAAGGTTAAAACAGAAATCATAGTTTTTTTTCTTGTCCATTGAGGGACACTGGAAGACTCTCACCTTTGGGATGTCCAAAATCAATCCAACTTAGGGGTGGGCAACAAAGCAAACAGGTCCAAGAAAACAGAGATCTGGAGACTGCCAGCAGTACAAAGAGCAGCCTGCAGCCTACGTTTGAAGCATCAGATGAGGCCTAAATGTCCACCTGGCAGAACTTAGAGAATACATAACAGAAGACCAGGTGGCAGCCATGCAAGTCTGGGAAACATTGGCATGAAGCCGAAATTCTGAGAGGTGCTCATAGATCTAGTAGACTACTAAATTGGAGCTGGCTAGAGGAACAGAATAACAACAATTTCCTGGTTGAGGAAAAGGCAGAAATACCTTAGGCAAGAAAGAAATCGTAGCCTCACCACCAAGTTGTTTCTATGCAAAACCAAAAAGGGTTCTTTGCAAGCTACAGCTGCCAGCTCTGACACTCATGTAGCAGAGATCATGGCTACAAGAAAAAATACCTTGTGGTGAGAGTACGGAAATGTCTCTAATGGGTTCAAAGGGGGTTTCTAAAGCCCAGAGAGAACCAGACTACGGTCCCAGGAAGTCACCGGGGAACAGACGACGAAGCCGAGGGGTGGGGTTGGGTGGGCGCTGCATGGGAGATCCCCTGTTCAAAAGCCAAATTAAGTAGTGTTCTGCCTGATCGGACTACTCACTGACTCTTCAGAGACAGGGCAAGCACTGAGACAATGCCAATGGCTCTGAACCTCGAAAAGCACTCGGCACTGAGTCTGGAAATTGTGCCACACAGAACCCTTTGCCCGAAGGTCACCTCCAGGCTATCCCCACAACGTCCAATCCAGCAGGTCTGGATGCTGTACTCCAGGTTGAGGATGACTGTGCTCGATAGCTGCGATCAGGGGGAGAACTCTAGCAGTAAAGTAGAGAAGAGTAACATTGAAGAGTAAAAAAGTGCAGAAAAAAAATAGGTTAGTCTTCAACACAGCAGAGCTGAAGAAAATACATCCACTCTCCTAGGACACTTGCAAAAAACTGAGGCACGCTTGTAGTATTAGAGGTTACCCGGGGGCCGGCCTACAATTTGTTTTTGTTTTTGTTTGCTACTGTCTAAGCCTCCAGTAGGTGGCATAACTCAGAAATTAAAGACTTCTTGCGTCTCTCAATGGACAGGAAATCATTTTTTTTTACGCTTTTGTGCATTTGGCAGGCTTGGCATCTAGGCATCAATGGCCACTGGTCATAACATGGTAAATACTCATGAAAAACATTGCCTCTAAAGTTACTGTTCTTTTTCACTGCCAGTGTGTAATGTAATATTGCTGGGACACAACACACACAAGGAATCAATTTCTCTGTCTGGTTGGAATTTGATTACATATGAATGGGCACTCTGCAGACACTCCCTTGGCTGACTGGTCTCAGAATGATAGGTATTGCTTTAAAGGCGATAAGACACCATAGATGTCTACTCAATGCATATCCAGGTACACTTAAACTAGCCATATACAGTTCAGATTTCGGCCAAAAATCGAGCTGTGGGTGGCCCAGCCAGAAACCCCCTGGCTAATTGTAAATTTTCAAAATCAAACAACTTAGATTGAAATGTGTTGGCTGCCTGAATACAATAGCTGGCAGTGCAGATTCCTCCAGCCATGCGGTTTAGACTGGATGGGGGGGGGGGAATCAAGTGATTTCTCCAAGAGAGAGAGAAAGATTCATTCCTCAGACCTATGCAAAAGATTTTTGAGGAAATGTTGCACCTGCACATTATACCTTCAGCTTCATCTGGATTATTGGTCCAAGTCACCACACTTCTGAGTGTGAATGCTTTGTGACAGAGCTTGCACTTCCATACCGAAGCATACTCGCACTTTGCGGCCAGGATACTGTATGTATAGAGGCACTTCTGTAACATTTTTTCTGTTTCGTATAAAAGGTAGATCCCTGCTTTTGCATTTCCCTCTTATTATCATCATAAACATTGATATTCCAAAGACCCAGTTTCCTCCCCAGAAAATGTGTCAGTTAATTAACCATGCCAGTCTGTTTTAGATCATGAAAAAAATCTGTTCATATATCCAATATCTTGTACTTGTGGCATTATCATGCCTTAGCATTAAACAGCTGATAAATTATTGTGAACTTTTGATTCTCAAAATACTTTGGCGGTATTTTCTGCTCCCCTTACAGGCCCCTCATGAAATCTCACAAATGATTTCCAGTCAGAAGCTGGCAAGATTTTGAGGGAAAACATGATACATTTTTGTGAGTGGACTTTTACATACATACACTGTAAAAACAAAAAACGACAACAAAAAGGACAAAGCATGCAGTAACTAAACTTGACCCATGTGATGAAATGAATAAAACCTTTAGACAGTGAAACATTTCACAAATTACACATATTGGCAAAAATGAATAACTCGAAAATATGTGCATATAATTAACATTTAAAGTAGAACTCAAGCCAAAACTTTTTTTTTCTTTTTCTAATTTTGGATAGTGTTCTGAAGTTATAACCCATCAGCATTTTTTGTGCCATCTGTATCCCATTGGGGATATTACCCTTCACATCCTGTCCGATAACCATTACAGGAAGTGAGAGAAAATCCTTCGGTAGAAAGGGAAATTCCTGGTGGTCATCGTGGTCACCAGAACTAATGTCCCCATTTGAAGAAGCTCCATCTATTCCTGTTTTGATGAGAACCCAAAATTTTGGATTTTCTTTTACTTATAACAGTCACAAGGGCAAATAGACAGGTACACAGACAGCAATAAAAACAGGTGTTCTAATCCTTCTGCACTTTATACAAAACTAAAAAAAAAAGTGTTGACTTTAGTTGCACTTTAAGAGATCATTTCACACCTCCACATCATACCATCTTTAATCTTCTCATCTTCAGGGAATGGACCATCAGGCTGTACTCCAGCTGCAATGAGAATAGCTCGGGAGTCTTCCAACACCTGTTACAACAAAAACCATCCTGAAAAACCTCCAGAATCATTTATGCAATTGTACCAAAAACATATTTAAACATTAACTTGCATATTGTGTGCCCTTTGCTCAGGACAAAATACAGAAAATGCATGCACTATTTTTTGTGATCGCAGCGCGGGCATTGCTGTGGCACACTTTCTGGTGCAGGCGATCACAGTGCGGGCGGGAGGCGTGGCTGCGGTACAATTGACTTATATGGCACCACCAAGTTCCCTCCTGCCCCAGAATGCAGGGAGGCTTAATTATGTGACCCAGTGTGTTCCAGCCACTAACCGCACTGGATTAGGTGTGAACAAGCCCTAAAATGTGAAAGGCAGAGGTTTATGTGTAATATGGCATTTCTCCCTCCACTATTCTTACCCTAGTGAATGGGCAAAGTCCCATTAAAAGAAATACAAGGGACACCACTGCTGACTTCTTAAGAGCACAACATGCCTTGATGTCTCTGGAATCAATTCCTTCTAAATCATTGGCCAAGTAACAAGCAGTCATATGAGAAAGTGAGGCTTCAGCTTGTATAAGATCAATGTGTATAGCAAGTTTTTGCAAAGAATCTCCAGAGTTTTAGGCAAGATTTGTTAAAGCCTTGAAACAGCCATTTAGCTCCAGTTTGAGGAGCTTAAAAAAAATAAATCTTAATAAGGGAGCAGACCTGCAATTTACGTACAACAGCCAGTCCTAAAAGGGTTAAGGGAGGCTAGCACAAAAAGCCTTTTGTTTAACCAGTTGACATCCGCGGTGTTAAACCCCCTTCCCATCCAGGCCATTTTACATGTAATGGACATTTTTGTAATTTGTTTTTTTTAATAATTATCCTTTGTGCTGAGGTTTATGTGCATCTGTGAGAGTGTCAGTACAGTAATTAGGAGTATTTCATGACTACAAAGACTGTGGCATATGGGTGCAGTGTAGGCAGCGAATAGGCATAGGTTCGGTTTAGTAATTCGCCTTTGTGCTTAAGGGCCTGTTCACATGAGTTTCAGGTCCTGATCAGGTGCGGATGTGTTTTTGCCGCGTTCCAGTTTAAAAAAAATATATATATTTTTTTTTGCTGATTGGGACTCTCAGTATGTTAGCTGCAGTGCAGTGCGGTGCGGTTTTGACACATTTTTGCGTTTCCGGACCGGACAAAATGTGACATGCAGTATTTTTCTGTCGTAACCTGAACGGACTCCGCACGTGAGAACTGTAGCCCATAAAACACATAGGGAAACATTTTTAGTGCAGGAGCGTACGGATCAGGTCAGGACAGAAAACGGACGTCGTGTGAACAGGCCCTAAGGCTGGGTTCACACCTGAGCATTTTTTTATGCTCGTTTTTTCGTTCAGTGAAACGCGCGTTTCACTGGTGGTATGATTTTTTTCCCCTTTATTTTCTCTATTTTTAAAATAATTTTTAAAATATTTTTTTTAGTTTCACTTTTAAACTTCCCGCCTGCTCCGCCCCCCTTCGAAGCGGCCGCTCGCAAGGTACGGAACCCGGAAGTCGTCAGCCGCCGAAGACACAGCGGGGATCGCGGACAAGGTAATACCTGTACGCTGTAATCCCGAGTGTGGCCCGGGGTTACCGCTTTGTTAACCACACTCAGGAATACCAATGGAAAGGCGAGGCAAAACGCCCCAAAGAAGCTCCTGTACTTCTTTGGGCGCAGGGCGTTTTGCAGCGCGTTCCTACGCGCTGTAAAACGCCCAGGTGGGAACCATGCCATAGGCAATCATTGGTTTTCACATGTTGAGTGTTTTACAGCATGTAGCAACACGCTGTAAACCGCCAAGGTGTGAACCAGGCCTAAAAGTTAGAGTGGCTTAACCTGGCCATGTTGACTTGCTTCTCTGTTTTATAATTCTAGTTATGACCACATATTTTCATGCTCTGTTAATTTTGTAAAAAGTCAAAACTGATTAATTTTTGTGGATATTATTAGTTTACATATTTATACTGTTTAAATATTGAATGCTTTAGTATTAAAAGGAGAACTATGAGATGAGTGATTTCCACTCACCTCATAGTTCTAGCCGACCTGTGACAATGAGACTGTCACAGGTCGGCTCAGTAGATCGGGAGG
>NW_017306979.1:804541-864177 GCF_000935625.1 Nanorana parkeri | reverse complement strand
GCTCGGCCACGCACAAATGGGCTCAGCTTCTCCTCTGCATCCCCCCTGCTCTCCCGGGCAGAGGCAGCGGGGGATCCGACGAGAAGTGAAAGAGCACTTCAGCCGCGGGGGGGGGGGCTGTCAGAGCCGCTGTGACAGAACGGACGAACAGTGAGGGGAGAGAGAGGCGCCGGCTGTCAGATCCAGGCCGAGCATCTCTCTCCTCACCGCTCTGCATTAGTTCTGTGACAGCGGCTCCGTCCTCCGCCCTCCCCAGCCGTCGGTTCCTTCACTTCTTCTGGGATCCCCGCTGAGAGCATCGGGGAATCCAGAGGAGCGGCGGGAGGAGAGGACATGGCGATCTACCAGTGATCGCTACGCGATCGACTGGTAGATCGCGATCGACCTTGTGGGCACCCCTGCCCTAAGGAGAACTATGGTGAAAAACTGACCCCATAGTTCTCCTTATATAGGAGTTAATGATAGAACAAATGTTTTCCTTTTAACTTGCTTAAAGTGACACTAAACTCAGGAGTTAAATCATAGAAATACATTCAAGTACCTTAACTATAACGAAACTGCACCTTATTTGTGCATCATTCAGCTGTAGATTCTCAAATCTCTGAATTTATGCTGACCCTGCCCTTCCTTCTGGAGGGTGGCTACTTTTGTTCCCCATGGTCCCTGTTGTGTTTTAAAGTAGCCACCACTCCAAGCTCACTCCCATGATGGACTACAATCTCAATACAAATTAGTAAACTAAAATGTGAGATTGTAGTCCATCACTGAACCGATCTTGGAGTGGTGGCTATTTTACACACACAGGGACCACGGAGAACAAAAGTAGCCAAACTCCAGAAGGAAGGACAGTGTCAGCACCAATTCAGAGATTATTTGAGGATCTACAGCCGAGTGATACACAAATAAGATACATTTTTGTTAATCGGTGCTTGAATGCATTTTTAAGATTTAAAGGAGACCTAGGAGGTGAGCGCTTTTCACTCACCTCATAGTTCTAGCCGACCTGTGACAATGAGACTGTCATAGGTCGGCTCAGTAGATCGGGAGGTGAGCGAACACATATACCGGCGTTCGCTCACCTCTCGATCCTGTCACGGCTCTCTGCCGTGACAGGGGAGGGGCTAGATTCCCCCTTCCCACTCCGATCCGCCAGCGCTGAATGGCGGAACGGAAGGGGGAGGGGGCGGGTACAGCTGGCTCTGCCTCTAGATAGGCAGAGCCAGCTGTTAGTCACGCAGCTGGGCGGATCAGACATAATTTGCGGGATCCGCTGGAGCTGCAGCGTCTCGGTATACTGCGAGCAGCAGCTCGCGGTATACTGCGGCGTCTCAGTATACTGCGAGCTACAGCTCGCATATCCACTGAGAAAGAAATTTAAAAGAAAATTAAAGCCAAACAATAGTTTTTTGGTTTAGTCCTTTTTCTGGGTCAAATACATATACTAATGTACTCCTGTGACCGAAAGTCAGCAAGTGACCGCTATTTGCTGACAGTGCAGAGTCACGCTGCAGCCGGGAAAGGTACCGACAATATTGTCGGGATCCACCCTGTTGCCTGATTGACAGCTGGTTCTGCCTCTCCAAAGCCAGCTGTGCCCGCGCCCTTCCCTGTCTGTCCCTCCAATGAGCGCTGGAGGAACAGAGAGGGGAGGGGGGAATCCCAACGGGGAGCGGTGACTGACAGTCACCACTCTATGCAGGGAGTAGATCATGAGCTGAGCGATCAGCAGTGGTTCATGATCACTCAGCTCTTGATCTATAGAGCCAGTATGTGATACTTGCAGCGTCACATGCTGGCTCTGAGTATTGGGAATAGTAAATTTTACTCTCCCCATACCTATCCTTTGAAAAGGATAGGTATGGGGAGAGTGAAATGCACCCTTTCCCATAATTAGAGCTGATGTGCGACACTGAAGCTGTCACACGTCGGCTCTATTGATTGGGAACATATAGCGATGATCGCCGAGTTCCCGACCTTCTCCCTGCAAAGGGGAGTGACTGTCACCACTCCCCACTGGGATTCTCCCCTCCCCTCTCTGTTCATCCAGTGCTAGAGAAGCAGGGCTAGCTGTCAATATTGTCGGGATCCATCCCGGCTGCAGCGCGGCTCTGCGCTGTCAGCATATATCAGGCAATAGCCCACTATATGCAGAGTTCTTGGTCACAGGAGGACATATACTATGTCCTGCTGTGATCCTAAAGAGAACTATGGCCAAAAAATGTTGGGCCATAGTTCTATTTCAAGGCCAGAAAACCAAGAACCAGCCAAAAATCACTTAGTTCCAAGGGGTTCATGTTTTGCCTGGAGATGGGCTTTAATAGCTTAACCAAAAATGTAAAAAAATAAAAAAGAGACCCATAGCTACCAGAAAGGCATGAGGAGCCATAAAAAGGAATACAGTTCTACAGTATATTTAGTGCTCTTTTTTCTTTTCATAATTTTTAGACAGATCTTAAACATCAAGACATTAATAGTGCATGGAAAATTCTCACCTTGAAAAGTCCTTTTAGCATGATATCAATAATCTTGTACTGTTGGTTGACATCGTTTAGTTCAATCAGGTTATTGAGGGCATTGATCTGATCCTTTCTCTTCACCTCAAAAAGCTTCTTATCTGCAATCTGTCAAGGGCTAAACTGTGAATGAAAAAGCGGTTTGTGGAAACTAAAAAAGCAAAATGAAGATTTTTGTCAGAGAATGCCAGTACAGAGCAATTCACAAAGGAGCAGAATTAGAAAAGGATCACAGCCTACACTACCTGCAGCTTTAAACTATAAATATTTAGCAGCACAATGTAAACGTACGTCAGCCCAAAATTATTTTTAGATTTAACGGACTGGAATTTTTACTGTCATCTGTGCTCTTGTTAGGGAGATTGGCCCCGATGACCTGCTGTGTCAGAGGAAGTGTGCCAAATCTCTCAAATGGGGACACAGTCATAAAATCACTTTTAATGGCAGAGTGGAGGAAGAATGAAAGCCTCGGTCAGGGTTTTATTATTGTCTGTGTTTTCGTTGATATTTGTTTACATCTTGAGGCGACATAGGGACAGGAAGGGGAAATCTTAATTGGGACACAGACCCACACAGTCATTTTTCTCTTCCTATAGTTACTGTAAAAGAAGAGCCCAGGAAGTAAGAGAGACAGCTATTTCTGCCATCTCACTTTCTCCTTCACTTCCCTCCTCTGCCGATTGATAGTAGGCAGTGGGCGGGTGCAATAACCAGCCTGCTATTGGCTACTGCAATTTTAAATAACCAATAGCAGGCTGGCTATTGCTTCCAGCCACTGTATGCGGTGTTTACATTCAGCTGTCTCAGCAGGCAGCTGTCATTCCCCAGTGAAGTGGAAAGATGACAAGAGGGGTCATAGCAATGAAGTAAATAAAATAAAAAATAAACTTAAAAATAAAATACAAAATACCCCCGGAAAAGTTTAAAGTCCCCCGACCCCGTGCATACTAACGGAACAACAAGTCGGGTGCACCTACGTATGGCAACACCACATGTCATTCATCACCGCATATCCCAGAGAGCAATAATTCTCAGGCCAATATTAATAGCTAACTTTAAACAGATGACTGGGCTTTTATTATATATTTATTTGTATTTTTCTGTCCAGTTTAGTTGTGTTATTTTAAATAAAAGTTGTTTTTTTTAATTATATTGGCTTGGAGTTGTACAATTCAGATTTTAAATCCATAAAAGAATTAACATGCCTAATATACATACAATTGTTTAAAAAAAAAAAAAAGAAGTGGGAAAAGTCATTTTTGGTTCAGCCTGACAAATTTTGCTGCGGCATGTGCGTTGTGGTGCCATTCGTTTCAATGGCACCCCAAGCAGACCTCCAGCCTGCAGTGTGATCACCCGCACTGGAACGCACGATATTGCAAAAAATGTGCATGCAGTTTTATTGTGAAGTAATCTTTAAATGTGTAACACTCCATTTGTGTATTTTATTATAAATATATTACATTTTTTTATCAGATTAATCGAAAAAATAAATCAGCCAACAAATCGATTATGAAAATAATCATTAGTTGCAGCCCTGCTGTAGGCCTCTTCGTAGCCTCTGACCAGTTTTCTCCTGGCTCTTACATCCAGTTTGGAGCGACATCTTGATCCAGGGAGGGTCTGTGTTGTACCAAATACATTCCACTTCTTAACCCCTTCATGACTGAGCTTGTTTTTGGTTTGTATTCATAAATGACTGACACTTTTGACAATTTTGCTGTGTGATTTTTCCACGTCAGTAATATACTTTCTTGCAAAGTGCACCCACACATATTATATATTGTTTTTTAGAGGACAGATATGTGATATAAATATATAGTCCTATGTGTACCCAACGCCTCACTTAGGACAAATAAAATATAAAAAAAAGGAGGAAAAAAAACGTAAAGAAAACACTTTTTCCCCAGTTTTGATTTGTGGTATTTTATTTAAAGAAAAAAATAACAGCTAAAAAAAAAAAAAATTGTCCTTTATTTGGAAAAACCTCACATTCCTAAGATTTTATAAAATGTTCGGTACTTCTCAGCCTAAAACTAAAACCTAACATTTTAATCTTTTTTCCTCTAAAAGCTAAAAGTGGTCATACAATGTCACTGTCACACTTAGTGACAGCGGCATACTTTAAACATCACTGTCATGAGGGGGTTAAATGGAAAAAAAATTACCTCTTAAATGGTGAAAAACAAATCTGAAGCTCAGCTGCAGATTTTCATTGTAGTGTGTTAATTTTTATGGTACTGATCGTAAAAAAATATATAATTTTGTTACATTTATGTTTATTTTTTTTACACTTTTCACTATTTTTTACATTTTTATTTTAATTATATCAAGCAGTCATTGTGAATTAATCTCACTATTACTGCTTGATAACGTAATTAATTTTTGGTTATTATTGGGCTGCTTCAAACTTAAGAACAGCCAATAATAACCTTAGTGACACTGATCCTGCAGCATCCAGGATCAGATGTCACTAAAGATTTTCTGTTCGTTCCAACGATTAGAAACCCACAACATTCTTTCAGCAATAGAAACGTCTATCTAAATGTCTCTATTGCTGAAAGTTTAGGGAAAAAAATGCTGGTATTAATCGGGATTTCCCGATCTATACCAGCTGTCTGAGTAGAGCCGCTCTAACCGTCACTCTGTCAGACACCCGATTCCTGAAAGGGATTGGGTATCTGAAAAAGTGCAACTCTTTCATTAAAAGATGCCTCAATACTGAGGCATCCATTAATGAACGGTAACCGCTGATTCTCAGTGGTTACCAGCCTTACAGAGCCCCAAATAGTTGATCACGTACAGTGTACGTGAGCAGTAATTAGGGCACTTTGTGAAGGGACATACAGTGTACGTCTCCCATCATGAAGGGGTTAATAGACTTCACTGTGCTTCTAGGAATTGATAAAGCCTTTTAATTTTTTTTGTATCCATTTCCTGACCTGTCCTGACCACAACTTTATCCCGGAGATCTTTTGACAGTGCCTTGCCACCCATAGTTGATTGCTTCAGTTGCACTACCAGGGACTGAAAAGCTCCAGGAAAGCTCTTTTCATGCATTTTTAGGAGGGAGTGATCCTTTTTCCTACTCAGTGATTCTGTTTTTGCATGTTGGTGTTCCATCTTTCATTTGGATGTTGTAAGTTGCACTTACATAATACAGCTGGATAAAACAAAAACTGTGTCTTCATTTCAGGCTGCAAAGCAACAAACAGTGATTTTAAAGGGGGGGTGATTCTTTTCTATACCAATTGTAGCTGCTCCACCTATCCCCACTTATAGCCTGCACCAGACACTGCACAGTCCATTGTCGTCACTCCACACAGTGCTTTCTATCACCACTAGAAATGAGCAGCAAATTCCTATAAACTTTATTTTGTTGCTAAACTGACAATATCATGGTTTCAAAAACTGACATTTCACTAACCATCCCTCCATCATACTCTCCAGTACATACTACTTGCTGTCATTTCAGTCAGACTTCTCTCCAGCACATATCGCCCACTATCATACCAACGACACTCCTCTCGTGCACACCCTGATCATCATTACCCCTGCATTGGTGTTCAATACATACTACTTGCCGTCATACCTGCTGCACTCCTCTCCTGTACATAAGGCTCACCATTATAACTTCTGCACTCCTCTCCAGCACATACTGGAAGCTGTCACGCTCTATGCAAATACTTGTCCACACTCCTCTCCTGCACATACTATCATACTTTCTCCACTCCTCTCCCACACATCTTACCCACTGAGTTCTTCCAGTTTGTAGAATCTGTGGACTGGAATTCAACTTTAATGCTTTGTGGAAAGTACAGCAAATTTTACAATTGAGGGAAGACCAAATCAGAGGAGCAAGAGCCTAAAGTGCATCCAAATCCAAAAATGTAATATACTGTAGCTTAACAGTCCTTAGATGTGGTAGCATTCGTTTTCTTTTTTAGGCTTTTTTTCTCCACATTATTTTCACCTGATGATCATGCTAATAACATATTTCTCTCATAGAATAACAATGCTTGCTCACCCTACCACACCTATGGAAGAGCAGTGTTGTCACCCAATGACAGGAAGTGTGTTAGCACCACAGAATACCTCCTTCCTCTACTCTTCTCCACAAACTAGGAGGTGGTGTTCTGCAGTGCAGATGAGATAGCTGGAGCCATTACAAATAAGAACTGGTAAGCTGCAATATTTCACATTTTTGTTCTTAGATTTAGATAGCCTTTAACAAGATGCCGCTGTTCCCTTATTTTTGCCAATTATTTCTTAGTGAAAGTAAACTTGACTGTCTACTTTCAAGAAACTGTTTGACTGAGTCAGACCGAAAAAGCTGAGATTACAGTAATAATTTGTGGATCAAATCAAATGCAGGGAAAGTCCAGTATTTATTTCCACTGGTAAAAACTTTTATCCCCTTCATGGCCCATGATGGGATAATCCCGTCATGAAGTCTGAAGGGGATAAACAGACTCACGGCAGCTTTTAAATAAGAAAAAACATGAAAACATTTTTTTTAAGTCCACAGCGTCGTCTCGTAAACACGCGTCGGGTGCGCCTACCGTGTTTCCCCGAAAATAAGACAGTGTCTTATATTTTTTTTTCCACAAAAAAAAAAAGACACTAGGTCTTATTTTCGGGGGATGTCTTATGTGTACCTGGTGAAATCGACGATTGCACTACACATGTTGGGCTATCCCAGCACACGCCAGAGTGAGAGCAATAACTGTAGGGCCAATATTTACACATCTCTCTCAGCTGATGACCTGTAGGGGCTTTTAAAGCGTAGTCTACGGACTTTTTGGGGTACTGAATTTTGTCGCCGTTTCACAGACGCACACAATTTATACCTGGACAAGTTGGGCATCTATTTACTCATCGTAACCTCATCTTTTATATTTAATTAAAACAATTTGTATTTTGTGTTTCGGGGGACTATATTTTTGGGTTTGATAATAAGTTGCGCTAATGTCGTGCAACATAAAAATTTGCAATTGCCCCCATTTTATTCTATAGGACTTGGCTTTCGGGAAATACATAATGTTTGGGGGGTTTGAAGTACCTTTCAGGCCTAAAATGTGGATTATAACATCTAAACAAAAAAAAAGGCCTTTGTTATTAAGAGGTTAAGTGAACCTGCAAAGTCTATTAGGCTCGCCATATACAGTACGTAGGCCAATCCTACTACATAGCAAAAATATGAAATAATAGGATTGATACCCAGTTTAGGTTCTGCAGCAGTAGGCTTTTTGTCTTGCGTTTAAAAGCAAATGCAGCTTGATTTCAGATGGGTTCAGCTTCCATCTGAAATCAGTTTGAGACAATTCTGAGGTAATTCCCAGTACACTGACAGGTACATTTGGCATGCAGTGGACCTTCCTCTCAGCTGCATCAACCTGTTTGAAGTTGCTATTGCATTTTCATTAACTTGTATGGGAACAGAAGTTCTGTTGCAAACAAAAGTCCATTAACATATGCCCTTAGTCACAATTGTATATGCTCAATACAAAAGTCCCACAGGCAGCGTTTCAATGGATTGGCAATATTTGCCTCAGGACTCTGGCTCATTAGAAAATACCCATTATCCAATTTCAAATATCAAGGAACTATCTTTTAATTCATGTTACTAATAAAAGCCAATATATTTTAGATTGATTTCATGAGAATTATTGGTCTTTTTTTTTTTGCAACAAACCAGCCAAGATATAAACTGCTATCTGCTCAACATCAAACACTTTTTTTTTTTAAGTAACATAGCAAAAGTGTGCCCGTTCATTTACCAGGTGAGGTCTCAGTAGAATGAATGCATTCTGTCTATTAATATGACACACCTGTGATGATAAACAGTATGGTGTACGTAACATAGATCTTAGCACCAACAGTGGAGCTGTGTAGAGTATGTTACTTACCGCATAGTGTACAGAATGGGGCAGTTTGGAATATGTTGTGCATAGCACAATGCATGGAGACACCACCATCCACCCCAATACACTGGCATACCCCATCATGCACCTCTGCAAACTTATCATATTCACCCACCAAAGCTCGAATTCACATGTGTGCTCCCATCAGAAGGTTGTCTCATTAGAATGCAGGCATATGTTTAGAAAACCTGACTAGCAGGCTTCAATTTTCCAGGTTTCTCTCCGACATGAAGCTTCACCCCCTCTTGCACATCATTTCACTGCCCCTCTTAGCACTGGCCCTGTAAAATACTAAACCCTGTCCTGTGAGAGGGTGTGGGTAGCTCTCATTCCCACTTTCTAGATTTTGTCATGACTGTTCCTATAGGAATAGGAAAGTAATTGCTTTTTACTACTACTGCATTCTTCACAACTATCTGCCCAGATAAAATTGACTGGCACATGCTTCCAATAAAATAAGTCAAACTAAACTGAAGGTCAACATCATTTACAAATAAGCAGCGGTTGTAGAGAGGGATATTGACCCACATTTCCTTTTCCAACCATATCACATTGTCTAATTACACAATTGGTTCTGGAACAGGAGTTCCTAATACTATAGTTATTCAGTTGCACTAGGATGGTATTTCAACAGACGGGAAATAAAAAGCAGGCAGAGTGCCAATATTATATTCATGCCAAGCATTTGGATGAATGTTTCTCCCTAGAAATGTGTCCCAGGAATATGAACACAGCTGAATATTATTACAGTCTGCTCTTATCTTCTGTTTATTCCCTATATGTCAAATGATCAGAGCATATCAGTGCTTCAAATAAAGCAGTAGGCTCTCTATGCCAAGACAATGCTGCATTGATTTACTAATGATCAGACTTCAACTGTGGCTCAAAAAGGTGCATAAATTAAAACACACACACACGTAAAGGGATACAGATTTCAAAAGCTGCGTCTTTCTTCTGTTTGTTGGTGTCTGAGCATTCCCCAAAGGACAGCAATGCAAAGAGGAGGAAACTCAATATTTGGAATGATTCCATCACAGGGCCCTGCAAAACAAGACAAAATGCGTGCATTGAATAAACAGTCAATGAACAATAGAAATCACCAGCACTTCATAAATAAAATGTAAAAAAAGTCCATTTATTTGGACTAAACGTCACACATCGCATAATCCAACGTTTCGGGACAGCGCAGGGTGCCTTCATCAGGGCAGAGATGTGACAAACAAGAGGCCACACTGTATGTTAACCCAACATGGTATCGCCAAGACTATGTAACACGGTTGCCTCCAGTCACATCACCGTCCACCGGCTGCAGTCAGCCAAGATTGACGCGTTTCAGGGGCAAGCCCCCTTCAGAATCGCGTCAATCTTGGCTGACTTCGGCCGGTAGACGGTTATGTGACCGGAGGCAAGCGTGTTACATAGTCGGGGCGATACCATGTTGGGTTAACAGACAGTGTGGCCTCTTTGTTTGTTGTTAAACCGTGATGAAAACGTTTGCTTGTGAGTACATTTATCCCTTGTTTTATTTATCTTAATAAGCGATTTTACACACGGAGGTGGCACTCTGTTCCCTTTTGTTTTCTATAGGCACAGGAGTGTCTAGGTACCCTCACATCCTAGGAAGTAGAATGCTATTATTCAGGAAGAATTCCAGAGTAAAAAGGTACAAGGGCCCTGCAATAATTAACATTTCTAAATGTATCTTATAAGATATAAAATCTTCAAAGGTCACTTCAAAGTAAATTGTAAGGGTGCCCACACACCTTGCGATAATCGTACGATAATCGCGGGAAATCCCGCGATCGTACGATTATCGTAAGGTGTGTGGAAGCCATGCGACCTCCACTACTGTAAGGTCGCACGACTTTAAACTTACGAACATGTTCGAAAACCCGCCGAGCATCATACGATGTCGTGCGGGTGTGTAGCATGTTCGTAAGATAAAAGCCGGACGGGGCGGTGTGTGCAAGTGCGCACTGCCCGTTCGGCATTGCGGTCATCGGAAGCACGCCCCTCAGGGTGTGTGCCCAGCATAACAAACTCTAAAATCAATACTTGACCACCAGAGTTGCTGAGTCACATTGTTGATTGGGGGATAGTAACTTTCTTTAAATACCAAAGGTGTTATGTTTAACAGTAGAAAAAGATGTGACTATGAGTGCACAAATGTGTAAATATAAGTGTGCAAGACTGTAAAAAGAATTACAGGAGGTTAACATTTAAAGGAATGCACACTGACCCTCATTGTAACCAAGTTAGTTGATAAACAACACTATACAAGTGAAACTCGAAAAATTTGAATATCGTGCAAAAGTTCATTTGCAAATAAACGCATGCGTAGGACATTCTGCATGTGCTTTGAGATTGCAGCTGCCATTCCATGGTGGTAGCCAGAATTCTCTTACACACACATAATGTGCATTAAAGGCTAAGTTCATTTTCCCAGGTAATATGGAAAAATAAAAATTACCCGATGAAATCTGGCCCTGTCTCTCCTAAACTGCCAACCCCCTGGCTATACTTATCTTTCGGCGAACAATCCCTCCCCTCCGCCAGTATGGGTGTGCTATCTGTCCCCCATACTGCTGTCCAGCGCAGTCCTCCCCTATGCATTTTGAATTTTGCTCGCAAATTGCAAGCACTCATTGGTCAACGTGGTCAGATGACTGCGCTGACCAGTGAGAAGCGCTATTTAGCACAGTAAAATATATTTTGATTAGGGGTGGACCGATACTAGTATCAGTGCCGATACTGAGTATTTGGGCAAGTACTCGTACTCACCCAAATGCTCCGATACCTACCCCGATATTGGAACTTACGGCCAGATGAAAATTTCCTCTGACTGGCAGTGCCGTAGGGGAACATGGAGCCAGCTTCCCGTGCAATCAGGAAGCCGTGCGGCAAGTAATGACCCGCCTCCTGGTTTTCTGATTGGCCCGGGAAGCCTGCTCCTTGCTGATTGGCTGGAAAGCCGGCTTCCTGGCCAATCAGCATCAAGCCAGTTTCCCGGTCAATCGGGTCATTACTCGAAGTTTTTCGCCCAACTCCTTCGATCAGCTGATTGAGGGATGCCAACCCCTGAGTGCAGACAGCGGCACACACTGTGTGAATTTTACACAGTGTATGAGCACCTTAACACTGGGCTTCCAATGAGATCCACCTGAAAAACTGACAGGGGGACCAGATTGGAATGCCTGTGTGAAAGGGCTCTTAAGGGATTAAAGTGGACAACTTAGAAAAGTACAATTTCCAATATATGAATTACCATACCAATACCCAAAATAAGAGATTTAATCTTCACTTTAAGATAGTGAGCAAAGCCATGCAAATGATTCCTTTATGCTCCTGGGTCAACTGTGCATCCAGAACTTCAGGTATACAGCACAGACAGGGCCCAATATTAAAGGAGAATTATGGGGTGAGTGAAATATACTTATCCCCATAATTCAAGCCAACCTGTGACACTGAAGCTGTCACAGGTCGACTATTGATTGGGAAGTCAGCGGACACATAGCGCTGATCGCTGACTTCCCGATCCTGTCAGTCACTGCTCCCCCAGGGATTCCCCCTTCCCCGTTTCTCTAGAACTACCTTGAGAGGCAGAGCCAGCGGGATGGATCTGGACAGTATTGTTGGGATTCGCCCCGGGTGTGGGGTGGCTCTGTGCTCTCAGCATATAGCGAGCAGTAGCCTGCTATATACTGAGTTTTGGGTCACCAGAGGACATTCATATATGTCCTCCCGTGACCCTGAAGAGAACTTTGGGCAAAAAAAGGCCTCTTGATCAGGTCATCTTCTTCCTTCCACTTGTATTCAGCAATCCCCCCAGCGCTGGTACCAGTCTCTGATCCAGCGCAGACTAGTCATCTCCCATGTTGTCTGTCCGACGTGCAAACTCATGGCTGCATGCATTCACCTCCACTGTGTCTCTCCTCATCTCCCCGCCGATGATCTCCCCATGCACAGCCGCTCGAGAAGCTACAGATCTATAGCCGGGAGCGAGCGGCGGAGACGGAGGTAAGTTGTTACCTGTTTGGTAATTTTTTTTTATGTTTTGCATACATCTACTACTTGCTAGCAGTAGATAAATGCAAAAAAAGGGAGACTTTAATACTACTTGAAATCTTAAAAAAGCATTGAAGTACTTAACAAAAATGTAGCTTATTTATGCATCACTGGGCTGAAGATTCTCAAATCATCTCTGAATTCATGTGGACCCTGACCATCCTTCTGGAGGGGGGCTACTTTTGTTCCCCATGTTCCCTGCATGTGTGTTGTAAAGTAGCCACCACTCCGAGCTCACTCCCATGAGGACTACAATCTCAATACAAGTTGGTAAACTAAATGCGAGATTGTAGTGCATCACAGGAGCAAGCTTGGAGGGGTGGCTACTTTACAACACACACAAGGACCATAGGGTCCTTGTGTGTGTTGTAAACAACAACACACACAAGGACAAACAAAAGTAGCCATCCTCTAGAAGGAAGGACAGTGCCATTGGTTTATATAGATTATATAAACTAGACCCTCAATATGCCAACTAAATCAAAAATCTCAGAGTACTTGCTGCACCAAGATCAGGAAGACCGAGTCACTGCTGAAACTGAAATCCAATAGAAGCACTTGCTCTAAACTGAACAAAAAGAGTGGCTACTTAACCACTTGCTGTCTGGAGCATTTTCTTACGATTTGCGCACACATGATAAAATATACATTTTTGGCTAGAAAACAGCTTCAAACCCCCAAACAATTATATATTTTCTGAAAGCAGAGGCTCTGTAGAAAAAAAAATGCTAGTTGCAATTTATGTTGCGTGGTTTTTGGGCAAATGTTTATCAAACCAGTATTTTTAGGAAAAAATAAACTAAATTAAAATTAAGTGCACAGAAGAGCTCAGTGAATTCAAGCGTGGTACCGTGATAGGTTGGCACCTGTGCAATAAGTCCATCCGTGAAATTTCCTTGCTACTAAATATTCCACGGTCAACTGTTAGTGGTATTATAACAAAGTGGAAGCAACTGGGAACAACAGCAACTCAGAAGAGTTGAAGCTGCTACAGCGGCAAAGGGTGGGCCAACTCAACATTGGACCCTACGGACTAAAGGTGCCCATACACCTTACAACCATTGCAAGACTTTTGTTTTGCGATGGTTGTAAGCTAATTAAAACCTTGTACGATCTGCCCATCTTGGACAGGCAGATCGTACTTGCGATCTTCGAAAGACCGCCCCGCTCAGGGGCGGGCTTCCGATGACTCCAATGCCGCACAGGCAGTGTGTTCGGCATTTGTCTCCGAGAGCGGCACTAACCTGCCGAGAATTGTACGATTCTCTGCTGGTTTTCAAGCCTGCACGGGAGACAAAATACGTGCGACCGTACAGTAGAAACGGTCGCACGCCTTCCATACACCTGCCGATTATCGTACGATCGCGGGATTTACCGTGATTATCGTACGATAATCGGCAGGTGTATGGGCACCTTTAGACTGGGATGCCATTTAAGTTTATGTGCATGTTAAGGCAGGCGTCCCAATACTTTTGGGAATATAGTGTATATCCAAATTGGTGAGCAGCAAAAGTTTTTATTGCATCTCCTTTGTACAATTTTGCTAGCAATCTTGAGGCTTGATATATTGGAAAAAAATATTTACTCAGCACAGTCTCATATTTACTATTTTGTGAAAATATGGTGTTTGTGTGCATTTAAACCCAAGTTAAACTGAGTGCATAAAGATTTCTTAAACGGCTGTGCAAATATCATGAAACATTAAAAAAAATAAAAAATTGCAACTAAAATCTTTTTATTCTACAGGTCCTGTGTATTATATATTATACATACATATTAAAAATGATACATTTTTAGGTTACAAAATCATTAAAACTTAAAAAATGTGTCCAGCAGTAAAGGTTCATTTGTGGGTCACATGCTGAGAAGCATGGATGTTATGATGTTAGCACACTTGCCTTTTAGCACCTGGGTCCAGGTAAAAACTGCAACCGGAACAATTACCAGCAAATAATTAAATGCTCTTTCCTTATTTGTTAAGAATAATGGAGACTACGTTGTTAGCACCTTTGCCTTACAGAAAGTAGGTTCCTAGTTCCATTACTACCAAAGAACACTATAATCACAGAGTTTTATGCTCTCGTTGTGTTTATGTGGGTTTCAGTCAAGTACCTCAGTTTACTCTTAGAGCTTCAAAACACAAAAGCAGAACAATGGCCTTCTAAACCAAATGGTCCTAGTCTGTGTGTTTGCTGGACTGCATCATAGACATGAGAGTGTAAGCTCTGAAAATGGGCATGCTATAAGCAAATCTATGTACCCCAAAGGTATTTTATAATATGTTGTCACTCAAACTGTGGCATGGAAAGCAAATGGAATTCATATTCTTGATCAACACAAGAACACTACTGCAAATTTTCTGCACATTCGACAACTACTTTCAGGCTTCATTCACACTGGACGGCTCCATTGCAAATACGAATACGTGCGGAGCCGCTCTAAACAGAGAAAACAATGCACTTTGTTCAGACTGTTGCGGGGACTGCGCTGTACAAAACCGTGGCCCCCACAATAGTGCAAGTGCGATAATCCGGCGCATTGCGCACGTTTGCCACTATAATTGCTGCAAATAAGCGGAATATGTGCAGTTGTTTCACATATAGCGTTTGCGTCCCGTGCGGTCTTCCACGCGGAAAACCAGGCGAGAAACGCACATGCTATATGTGAATGGAGTCCTTAGGGACTGGGTCAACCAGTTAAGAATTGCTTCTTTCACCATACAAGTCAAAGGGAAGACAAAAGCAGATTGATGTAGGTTGACGGAGATTAGAAGGTCAGCTGAAGGTCAAATGCTTTTTGAGAGTACACACTGAAGACTTTTGCCACATGGGGTAAATTCCACATATCTCCACTCCAACACCCATCCAGACCACAGGCCCTGCCCATCTGCCATACACATACAGTTGGATCTCGGAAACCAGCAAGCTCTTTATTAAAGGATCAAGTTATACAGCAATCATAAGTTGTTAATGCGTTCCACACATCCTTGCATACCTTTAAGGCCATTATGACAAGAACAAAAGTGTGAAATGCAGTAAAGCTACTGTGATGGTTACTTTATAGCATGTTGCTTTAATATAGAGGTTGCTGGATTATGACATCTCGCCATAATGGACCATTACTTGCATGTTTGAAGAAAAGGACAAATGGAGGCTGAATCATTTTAGAAGCATCCTAAACCAATTTCAAATGCAAGCAGAATGCACATGAAAGCAAGCTGCTTTTGACAATCAATACAAGCTCCAATATACAGTACTAACATTGCACCCCCCCCCCCCCCCCCCGCCCCTCCGACCTCTCTCGCACGAGTTCCCTGGCCGTCCTGTCACTGGTGTCGCCCCTCAGAGCTCCAAGTCTAATAGGTATCCCTCCACACTCCTGACCGATCTGCACTTTGAGGATGGGTACTGAAATGACTGTGGATGGTGCCACTCAAACCAGTGCACTTACAGGATTTCACCAGCACAGTGGTTGGTCATATTGAGCCTGATGGAAGGGAGACTTTGTGGCACCGAAATATTGCCATCCCTGTGAGGATATGTCTATATGTCAATAAAGGCGTTTATTTGGACACATTACTTCGGTGTGCTGGCGACATCCTGTATTTTCAAACTTAAAGGAGAACTATGGGGTCAGTGTTTTTCCCCATAGTTCTCCTTGGGGTAACGGGAGGACACAAACTAGCGTCCTCCCGTTACCCTAAGCTCAGTATACCGCGAGCTACTGCTCGCGGTATACTGAGACGCCGCACCTGGAGCGGATCCCGACTTGGATGACAGGATCCCCCCAGCTGCGTGAGTGACAGCTGGCTCTGCCTATCTAGAGGCAGAGCCAGCTGTACCCGCCCCCCCCCCCCTCCGCTCCCCCGGTCAGCGCTGGCAGATCGGAGCGGGGAGAGGGGAATCCAGCCCCTCCCCCTGTCACGGCAGAGAGCCGTGACAGGATCGAGAGGTGAGGGAACCCGGTATGTGTTCTCTCACCTCCCGATCTACTGAGCCGACCTGTGACAGTCTCATTGTCACAGGTCGGCTTAGAACTATGAGGTGAGTGGAAATCACTTATGTCATAGTTCTCCTTTAAGGGCAGGTTCACACCATTTTCTGGAGCAGATATGGAATGCAGTGCATTGCGTTTTGCCACGTGCGAGCTGGTTTGTTTTTTTTAGCTTAAAGGAGAACTATAAGGTGAGTGCTTTTCACTCACCTCATAGTTCTAGCTGACCTGTGACAATGAGACTGTCACAGGTCGGCTCAGTAGATCGGGAGGTGAGCGAACATATACCGGCGTTCGCTCACCTCTCGATCCTGTCACGGCTCTCTGCCGTGACATGGGAGGGGCTGGATTCCCCCCGCTCCGATCTGCCAGCGCTGACTGGCGGAACGGACGGTGGAGGGGGCGGGTACAGCTGGCTCTGCCTCTAGATAGGCAGAGCCAACTGTCACTCACGCAGCTGGGCGGATCTCGACATCGATGTCGGCATCCGCTCCGGCTGCAGCGTCGCAGTATACCGCGAGCTGTAGCTCGCGGTATACTGAGCTTAGGGTAACGAGAGGACGTTAGTTTGTGTCCTCCCGTTACCCTGAGGAGAACTATGGGGAAAACCCTGACCCCATAGTTCTCCTTTAAAATGGGCTTTCAGGTGCGTTCCAGTGCATTTGCATTCATTTTTGATGCGTTCCAGACCAGACTAAATGAGACATGCAGTATTTTTCTGGTCTGATCTGGAAAGGACTGCGTTGGTGTGAACAGAGGCCAGAAATTGCATAGGGATACATTAGGATGCATTTTGGGCCTGGAAACAATTTGGTCTCGTCTGGAGATGATCTGGATATGGTGTAAATGGGCCTGAGAGGAGAGCTGCAGGGACATTCTAGTAATACACCAGGGCAGGGGGGGGCTGTTGTATAAAGAAGGTATGGTGCTTGCCACTGCTGAACTCTCCTTTGGAAAATATTAGTGCCCTGGCTGTCACACTGATCCTATGGCTTCAATACGTTCTAAGTCACTCAGTACTGAAGCCAAAGACCACCTAACAATTACAAGGGGAAGGGGTCAGTATTTTTTTTATCTCACTATGTTTCATTTTAAGATACATTGGCTTAGTGGTGAAAGTAGTGCCATAGAAAATAAAGCTGCCCATACACTAGTCGAATGTTGGACAGTGTGTGATTTACCGTCACTAGGTCACGGCACTTGAAGCTTTTAAATGCACTACGCATCCTGAGGAGGCCTTTTGGTTAGCCCAAAGCAATTTTTTATCTTGGCCAGAAGGCCTGCCAGGGTTGTGCACTGGCACTTTTTACTGCACTTTTTCACCCCACAGGACAGAGGGTGTGGGTACCTTCGGGCCCAACCTGATGTTTAGTGGGGAGGTTCTGTGGCCGCTATGGGTTTCTCTACCTCCCTCCACATAGGAGTCTCTCTCCGAGTGAGCCCCTACCTAGTACTTGGTGGACCTGCTTCAGTAGGTCCCTAAGGATCTCTGTCCGCCTGGCTTTGGCCAGGTGGACTTGGGTTTACCTTGGCCCTGTCAGGAGGAGGACCAAAACCACCCTTGTGCACTTTGTTTTGTTTTTTTTAAATGTTGCGATTTCA
The DNA here is from genome assembly GCF_000935625.1 of Nanorana parkeri. Classification (NCBI taxonomy): domain Eukaryota; kingdom Metazoa; phylum Chordata; class Amphibia; order Anura; family Dicroglossidae; genus Nanorana; species Nanorana parkeri. The sequence continues at coordinate 846,080 of NW_017306979.1, read as the reverse complement.
CGGTGCACTTTTTGTGTGTGTGTGTGTGTGTGTGTGTGTGTGTGTGGCCCAGAGACTGAAAAAAGAAAAAAAAAATTAAATACTCGATTTTAGTAGAAGCAACAGGTCAAAAAATGTCAGCCAAGCAGATTGGCTGCAGTCAACCAGATGCCGTCACTGTTCAGGTATTCTAACTGTGGTGGGCACTGGCAGTCAGCTTACAATAGGACAGTGGGGGAGATTTCTCCAACCCACGCTTAGTTTAGTGTACATGGAGGAATCTGATAGAAATTGATGTGTAAGGCCAGCTTAAGTGCTCAATTGGAGCAGTTCTAAATGTTAACAATACTTGTTAGAATCATGTTCACTTGACCTGCTTCCTGGTGCATGAATATGAAATCAGTCGAGCGATCTGAATGGATAATGTTGCATCAAAGAAAACACAAACAAAAATGAACAAAGTAGAGGTCTGGTGACTCTCCCCTTGTACACATTTCACATGAGATGTGCAGACACATCAGTTGTCCACACAATCCCTAATGTTTTCACTTGCAGGAGGAGCCCAGGCTGGTTTCTATGCCCCTTACGTTGGTGGTCAGCAGGAAGAGTGCCCCTTACCTTGGTGGTCAGCGGGAAGAGTGCCCCTTACCTTGGTGGTCAGCGGGAAGAGTGCCCCTTACCTTGGTGGTCAGCGGGAAGAGTGCCCCTTACCTTGGTGGTCAGCGGGAAGAGTGCCCCTTTCCTTGGTGGTCAGCGGGAAGAGTGCCCCTTTCCTTGGTGGTCAGCGGGAAGAGTGCCCCTTTCCTTGGTGGTCAGCGGGAAGAGTGCCCCTTTCCTTGGTGGTCAGCGGGAAGAGTGACTCTTACCTTGTCACAGCTGAATGGGCAGGGAAGGGGTGTCAATCACAGTTTTATACAGGCTAGGGGCAAACTCCAGCATACAGAGTTCACAGCAAGCCCCCACACATCACTAGTGGGAAGACTTCCCCCCTTCTTTAAAAATAGATTTAAAAAAAAGGATCATTGGCGTCAGTGGTTCCTCATCTGCGAGGAAAGAAATTGCTAATTTCTTAGGCACCATTCACGCAACTTCGCAATAGCATTTTGGAGCTTTTGTCATGTCCCTCGCAAAGGGCAGGCTATTAATTTATTAAAAATACACATCTCGCTTGTGTTTGAAAGGGCCATGAACAATAAATGGCACAAGTGCAACTCACGGTTTTCACATGTTTGAACACGATCAAATTCACGCAATTTTCATGTTCACGCACTACAAAAAGGAATGGGGCCTCATGGGACCCTGGTTGAGCAAAGCTGCACTACATTGTGTGACAACTGGTACTGCCCTCTAAAAAAACACAAAGTAAAAAAAAAAAAAACCACAATCAGAGCTAGCATGTCACATACACAGGCCATAGCGACCTGAGACATCCACTGCACACTATACCATTACATTAGAACGTGTCACGTGATGTCAGATAATCACAATATGCTGCTATAGAAAGACAACGTACAACCTCCATGTAATCCTTTGTGGACTGGACGCATAGTAACATAACAAACATATTAGGTGCAGATGTCATGCATGCAATATGCAATGATCGCTCTATGTCAGAACTGAACGCCAAGACACAACCGAACACAACACATACCAATGTGAGCCAAAGCCGGTGCTTAGCCTCAGCTCTCAGATGATCTTCACTCCCTCCAGACTCTCATGCTGCTTATTTCCAGGTATATTTTTCGAGCACGTTCAGCCACCAATCAGACACGTCTTGCTCGTTGACGTCACCTCCTGCGCCGCTTCACACACGTCTTTGCTGTGTAGTTCAACAATGTGTTGTCTTGCTGTGTATGGACGATTCTAGTCCGATATTGTGTGAATGATGATTGGTGTTATAAGGGAGAATTGTGGCACCAGATACAGTCCGCCGGCAGCCCGATTGTAAAGACCCGCTTTCTTTCTATATGTGTGAGGAACCAATTAGGCTTTGACTGAGTCCTGACGTGGAACAAATCTGTGGGGGTAATATGGCGCCCTCTGCTGGTCATGTGGTGTACGGCGGTACAACAGGTGCTGTCATTCCGTGCTGGTGCTGTATGTCACAGCTAGCAAAGTAAGGCAGCATCATGGCACGTTCACAGTATAAGCGGAGACTGGTGTTTACCAGCAACTGAACGCGTAGAAAGCAGCAATAGTGTGAACGATTTAAGTCCCTGTTCACACCTGGGCGTATTGACACTCAAAGCTAAGTGCAACAAAACTCAACACAAGAAATCCCATTCATTTCTTTGGCCCATGTTCACACCTGAGAGTTTTGTTGCAAGCTGTAAAACGCTGGAAAAGGTACATGAGCTTCTTTCGGGCAGATTACAGCACATTTGGCCGCGTAGACTTTAATGGAAGCGCATTAAAACGCACAACACAAGCGTGTTGCACATTTCTGTGCACGATTTGTGCGCACGTTTCCTCATTCTCAGCAATGCATTGTGATCTGCTCCAGAAAATGCGCGTCTCTGCCTATGTGCATCTAATGCATGTAAAAAATGGGATAAATGCGCAAAAATGCACAAACCAAAGAAGAAAAACGTGCATACAAATGCGTGTTTTACACACGGAAATGCTGACACCTAGGTGTGAATGGAGAGTATGTGTGCACAGGGACTAAGGACCCGCTCACACCAGATGCGTTCAGACTGCGCTGAGTGTTTTTGTCGGAGCAGCCCAAACACAAGACAAGGCAATTTGCCTTGACACGGGTGGGTACAGTTCATACCAAGAACAAAAATCACACAAAATGAAAGAGCGCTACTACTGTGGAGAAGACACACGTTTCAGTTGTCAGCATATCGCATGGGAGCTGGTCGAATAATCATATGATACCGGGAGTGGTAACAGAAGAAGAATCTAAGTGCTGTGATAGAAGGTCGTTAACAACACGGACTCAGCTGGCCAGGCTGAGCCGCGGTGCCAGGGATGGAAGGCGATGTCAGTGCCGGACCGTTCAGGGACCTCTGTGGTCTGTGAGAGCGGTGTGTCCAAACTGTCAAGAGCAGAGGGGATAGAACAAGGAAGGTGTCCTACTATCGTCGGCTACGCGTTTCGAGGCTCTGCCTCTTTCTCAAGCCTAGATAAATCGTGCAGTGAGGATGGCGGGAGACATTGCCGGTATTTGAACCTGACAGCTGGGAGGAGTTAACCGCTGTCAGATCTGATTGGTGAAGGAATCGGTCAAGGGCGGAGATAGGGTCTAAGTAAGCACTCCCACTTGAAGGCTGTGCTCAAGGGACTGGGCGTGGATACAGCCGAGCCGGCCCGTCAGGAGAGTGGGTGGGAAGGGGAAGTACACCCGAAGGTCTTGGGTGCGTTTGTGGTGCTTGAGGGTGAAATGACGGGGAACGCTGTGTTCAAAGTCCCCTTTTTCAATCAGACGTCTGTGTTCACCTATCCTGGTACGTAAGGGGCGTATCGTGCGACCGACATATAACAATCCACATGGACAAGTAAGGCCGTAGACCACATGGTCATGCGAACAAGTAATAAATTGCCTAATGTTGTAGGGATTATTCAGGTGGTCGTAAAAACGGGTTTGGCCATGATGAATAAATTGACAAGTCAGGCACCTAGCTTTCCTACAACGTCCCAATCCTATTGTCAAATAGGAAATGCTTGGGGCGGGCATCTGGGCCCTGGAACATCCGGCTAGGTCCTACCATGTTTTTTATGTTCCTGGATTTCCTAAAATTGATGGATGGTTTAGGCGGTAGGATTGGGCCTAATTTGGGATCTTTTTGTAGTATATGCCAATTTTTCAGGAGCGCTCGTTGGATGGCAGTGAAACTATTGTTAAAAGTGGTGATAAATCTTATTTTGTTCTGTTCACCGTTAGTAGACTTATGTCTGGGATTCGAAGGTGGATTGGGTTTTGCATAGTGGGAAAAGGCTTCGGTAATAATGTCATCTGGATAATTTTTCTCTCTAAACTTTTCTAGGAGTAGGTGACTAGATGTGGTATAATCATCTTGTTGAGTACAGTTCCTCCTCAATCTGCAGAACTGGCTCTTAGGAATGTTCTTCTTCCATCTAGGGTGGTGGCAACTGTCAAAATGAAGATACGAGTTGCCTCCCGTCGGTTTGACGTGATTGTTAGTGATGATGTCAAAGCCTAGGGAGGATAACTCTAAATCGAGAAAAACTAGTTTGGTGTTGTTGACCTCATGAGTAAAGGTTAGTCCAAAATGGTTGTTATTGCAATTGTTGAGAAAGTGGGACACGTTCTCTGGGGGGCCGTCCCAGATGATCAGAATGTCATCGATGTACATGCCGTAGAATATTAAATGTTTGGCGAACGGGTTAGTGATCCAAATCTTTAGGGTCTCCCAGTGGCCCATGGTAAGATTAGCATAGCTAGGGGCATAATTTGCCCCCATAGCTGTCCCCTGTGTTTGTAAATAAAATTTGCCTAAAAATGAAAAATAGTTGTGCGTAAGGGTGAACTCCGTGCAGTTTATAAGAAATTGCACTTGGATGTTGTTGATGGAAAAATTGGAGAGCGTTTAGACCAATTAGGTGGGGAATGGAAGTATATAGGGAGCTGACATCTAAAGAGACCCAACTATAGGAGGGGTCCCATTTGTAATTGGATAAGGTTTGGATCAGGTGGCCGTAATCTTTTATGTAAGAAGGAAGAGTCTGTACTATTGGTTGAAGGAACTGATCAATGTAAATGGAGAGACCGCTAGTAAGACTGTTGGTACTAGCAATAATTGGGCGTCCAGGAGGATTGGTGATGTCCTGAATTTTAGGTAGATGGTAGAAGTAGGGTGTACTTGGAAATTTGGGATTTAAAAAGGCTTTCTCTTTTTTGTTGATAATTTTACTAGTAAACGCTGGATTGATGAGATCGTCCAATTCTTTAGAAAAGAATAGTAGGGGATCAGATGGAAGAAGTGTATAAGTGTTGTTATCAGAGAGTAGTCTAAGGGCTTCATTTATGTAAACTGACCTGTCTTGGATCACGATCCCACCTCCCTTGTCTGCCTGTTTGATGACAATATTTTTGTTGGAAGTTAGATCTTTGAGGGCCTTGTTTTCTAGAGCAGTTAGATTGGGATGGTGTTTGGCCTTTTTACATATCTCTAATAGATCGGCATAGACAATGTGGTAAAAAGTTTCAATGAAAGGACCTTTGGACTGAACAGGAAAGAAAGTTGATTTCGGTCTAAGTGAAGTGTGGGTGATGCTGGGGTTAATGAGAGACTCAAAGTCAAGTGTCAATGAAGAATTGAGATCCACCAGTTCATATAGGGTATTAAGAACGTCACCATCTTGTTCATCAAGAATGTCTAGCAGGATGTCTTGATTGGGGGTGCTGCGGTTGATCTCATCACTTGAGGTGGTTGGTCTGGCAGTATAGTGTCTCCTTAGGGTAAGCAATCTAATAAATTTGTTAAGATCTTTAAATAGGGTAAAAGAATCTGGTCTAACATTCGGGGCAAAATGAAGACCTTTTTTGAGTAAGGACGTTTCACTTTGGTTTAAAATATAATCGGAGAGGTTAAATATTTTTATTGTGGAGGGTCCTGTGGAGCTAGCTCTTTTTTTGGAATTTTGGCTATATTTTCCTCCTCTGTTTCCTCATCTCGTACCTTTCTTTTTATTTTTGGGGGGTGAGTGGATCCCAGGTCTAAAAAATGTACCAGTGAGCTATCAAGCGTCGTGATGGGAGGGGTATGGTGGTCTCTGGAAGCTTCTACAGGGACCATCGGAACCTCTAGGGTCTGGGTTTGAGATGTTGTTGGGCAAGGCTTTCTACTGGTCATAGTACTGGTGGGCAAACTGGAAGTGGAGGTGGGGGGCACAGGGGGAACTGTCTGTGATGTCAGTACGGGGTTATTATTATGTATACTAGTGGGTATCGGTCCAGAGAAGTATCTGAGGTGGTTATCATCCCAAGACAAGCCCATCACTCTGGTCATAGGTATGGGGTGTAGAGATAAAAGGGGAACTAACTTGGATTTAATAAAGTTGCGGGGATTGTGTTTCCAATGGAAGACCCTATTCAGATTGTAATCAAGAATATCTCTGGTCAATTTCCTCGATTTCGACCGTATGGTGTTGTTTTCATGAACTGCAGTATGGTGATTTAAATTGGTCATCCAGGGACCAAAAAGGCAGGAGGTCCCAAAAGATTCTTGTATAGTGTGACTAAGGTTCATGACTTCAGTGGACAGTTCATACCAAGCACTGACATCATCCCTGAGTAGACTAATATTTCAAATTTGGATGCAGGTGCTTTTTTGAAATACACATGCTATCCCACTCTCAATCTGTAGCTCAAGATCTTGCAATATACTGTATGAAATCAATCCTCAATTACCAGGGCTTTAAAGAATATACCCCTTATGCTGTATTGTGGTAGTCATAGTCTTCCAGATTGTTCTGGAAGGCTATAAATTATGGAAAAGAGCTGACATTACTTGCTCCTCTCAGGTATATCAAGCTAATATACTTAAATCATTCCAGCATCCACAGACAATGTTTTTTCACCTAAGAACATGTTTTTTAGGTATCTCCAACTCTGCAATGCTCTTACTGGTCAACAAAAACTTACTGATCTTACACTACACAAAAGGAAATTGATTCCGCTCAAAGCTCACTATAAGTGTAAGAGAGGCCTCATTTCTCATATATATAACACCCAGCGTATTAGCTCTTATAACCCACTGACAGTAGTAAGTACAGAAAAATGGTTTCAAGATATAGGTCTACTTATGGACGAACAGTGACTTGAAGCACTGCATAGTACCGTGTTTCCCCGAAAATAAGACACTGTCTTATACTTTTTTTGGCTAAAAAAAACACACGAGGTCTTATTTTTGGGGTAGGTCTTATTTTTATTTTTTTTTAATGTACAACAATCCACATGTATTCATGTACAAACATATGGTGATCAGGGCAATCAGGGGTGCCGTACCTTTCAAAGAGCAATTTGCTAACCAATCACTGGCCAGAATGAGCGAAGAGCACTTTCACTATCGATTCCTTACAGGGGGAGTGCATTTGGTATCACTCCGCCTGTGACAGGAGCCGGCGCTATAGAGGAGGCATCGGCTTATTCGGTTCTGCTCCCTCCGGTGCCGCCTCGCTTCCTCTAGCGCTGGCTTCGTTGGCACCGCTGGTTTCTCTCCTGCCTCTCCCACGGCTCTTCAAGTTCCCTCTTATGCCACCACCGGCCCTGGGAATGGTCACAACTAGATCCTATTTTTGGGGTAGGTCTCATATTTTAGCAATTCCCAAAAATAGTACTAGGTCTAATTTTCGGGGTAGGTCTCATTTTCGGGGTAGGTCTTATTTTCGGGGAAACAGGGTATATCCAGGGTGTCTATACCTCCCTCTATGAAACTTACACAATTATTCCTCTTGCACGGAGTATATTAGGCACCCTTAAAGATGTATCACTTTTCCCATACAGACTCCTCATTGTGCCTTAGATGTACCTGAGGATAAGGAAATATTATTCCAATACTATGTTCAGAAGAGGTTTAAAATTAGTCTGACACTGTTATGATGTGTTTGATACTATTAATCGTGCGTTCCAATTCCACTGTTCACCTGAGCTTAGGGGCCTTCTGGGAATCTTGGGGCTCCCTTCTGATGACCTTCAACTAGAGATAGCTATATTCAGAACTGTACTATATATTTAGCTATAGGAAAACTATCACACTACACTGGCTATCTGCTCAGCCCCCTACTGAACATTTTTGGATGGTACCATGCGGATTTGGATAGAAGAGGTGAACACTACCCTGCACTTGAAAAGCTTGAGAGCTAGCTCTCAAAAGTATAAGAAGATCTGGCATGGTTGTCTGAGCAACCCTATACCCTTCATAGACTCTTCAAAGATCCTGGTCATTAAGGTAGATAGCTGGTACACACCTCCTATCATATACCTATCATACACCCCTTAATGTGTTCAGTACAATAAACAGACCACAGTCAATCTATAATGATAAATCATTTATCACATGTATATAAAATATACAATTTGATTGTGCATGCATTCTTTTCATGTAACGATATAGTATACTAGAATATACAATATACAATAAGTACTTCAAGACTGTATTGGAAGTTACATCAACTACATTTGTAACTAGAAAGTGCGAGCATTTGTATTGGTGTTGGTGTGCAAAGTGAGGGTACCACATTCAAACTTCTAATCTATGAATATAAAAAAGAGGATTGCAGAATTTTAAGATGCCAGAAGGATCAACAAACAATGTATAAAAATTAGGGATGTCCAGATACCAATACTAGTATCAGTATCAGAGCCAATACAGGGCATTTTCACAAGTACCGGTACTTGTAAAAATGGCCCGATACACAGCACCGATACCGGCGCTTTAATTTTTTAGATAGCTTTAGGCTGCTCAGAGGTACCGTGCTTGTTGGGGTCCTCTGGGCAGCCAAACGGGGACCTCACAGAACAGCCTCCCTCAGAGACACCAGGCACGGACACGAGAGCGACCGGGCATGGCACTCCCACACGATGCCGACTACCTAAGGGGCAGGTGAGAGACCAGGGAACGAACTTCTCAGCACACTGCAGATGGGGTCACCAGCCTTTTTAATGGGGGGAAGTGGGACAGATTGAAAGAAGCAGGAGAGAATTGTAACTCTATTTCTGCAGTGTACTGGAAGTGTGTACTGTGTACTATGGATCATTTAACGATTAAATAATCTATAGTACACAGTACACACTTCCAGTACACTGCAGATATAGAGTTACAATTCTCTCCAGCTAACTGCTATAACCAATATAGAGCATATTTAAATAAAGCAAGACATTTCTATTGGGCCTGAATCTATCAAATGTATCCTTTTACCCAAATGGGTCGATCCTGATTTTATCCACAATAACCAAGAGTCTTTGGGCAAGGCTAGTCCATCAAATCACCTTCTCCACATGTACTTGTATCGCACCTCCTCCGTGATCATATTCATGATAGATGCCCATGGTCAGAATTGTATAGCACTGACATTGCCATTTCTAAGCAGATACAGTATATATAGAGATAGCAGAAGCAATAGAGATAGGAGAACTTCAGGTCCGGTAGGCGGGTGCAATAGCCAGCCTGCTATTGCAAATTGAAATAGCCAATAGCAGCCTAGCTATTCATTCCCCTGCTATGCGTTTTGTTTTACTCTGATGGCGGCTGGCGGCCGCTGTCACAAAACAAAACAGATAGCAGGGGAATCAGCAGATAGCAGGGGAATCAGCAGATAGCAGGGGAGCTAATGCGTCCCCTGCTATCTGCTCTTCTTTCTTTGTACTCTGACAGTGGCCACTGTCAAAATACTGGAACAGGGCAGGCAGGTCAATGGCCTGGGGCTTCTGACCGGCTCCATCGATCAGCTGATAGAGGGATGCCGGCCAGAAAGTGGAACCCACCGTGCAAATTTTGGCCAGTTCCTCAAGATCCTTGTTTCCGTATTATCAGTAATATTGGTCACTTTGACCGATACAATAATTAAAAAATCTGTGAATATCTTCCCCAATTATCGGTAGATCCAATAATGGGTGGACCCCTAATTTGAAACACTAATTCAGGTTTTTAATGGACCTGTAACACCTTTGCAAATGCAGCGCATCACAACACACCGATCTTTCTCATCTGTGTGTTATGGTGTGATAAAAGACATGTGCATGTGGTGCACTGTGGGCCCTAATATGTTTCTATTCTGCAGGTGTGTAGATATAATTTGTTTTTTTTCTTATCTAATACCACTAGCCTTTAAATATTTGCTTTATTTTTGTAATAGTTCTTTACCCCTAATGGCTGCTTCCTCATCATCTTCAGGTATGCACACACTTAAAGTGATAGTAAACTTAGGAGTTAAATCTTAAAAATGCATTCAAGTACCTTAAATAATAACATAAATGTAGTTTATTTGTGTATCACTCGGCTGTAGATCATCAAATCATCTCTGAATTGGTGCTGACACTGTCCTTCCTTCTGGAGGGTGGCTACTTTTGTTCCCCATGGCCCCTCTGTGTGTTGTATAGTAGCCACCACTCCAAGCTCACTCCTGTGATGGACTACAATCTTACATTTAGTTTACTAATTTGTATTGAGATTGTAGTCCATCACTGGAGTAAACTTGGAACGGTGGCTACTAACAATTCATGTCATCACCAATTCAGAGATTATTTAAGGATCTATAGCCAAGTGCAAATAACTTTGTGCATTTTTAGGTTTAACTACTGAGTTTAGTGTCACTTTAAAGAGGAACATCTCATCCCATGCTTTTTTATTAACCTCCTCTCATCTCCTCTGTGTTTTGCAGGATTACCTTCAAAAAACATACTCTGCCCAAAAAAATCCAGCCTTGTCCTGCTGCAATCCACTGCTTCACTGCCACATGCCGGGGTCCCATGCTGCCATCTTCCACTCTGACGTCATTGGGAGATGGTTGTCACTCTTAGGTTATTCTTGCTGACTCCCCATGACGCACCACCAGGACCACCTTTCAGCCAGTGCGTGCCGTACCGGGATATTCCAGTAAGCTGCAGAAGCAATGATACATCATTCTCACCTAGGTGAGAAAGGAAGCAGTGGGCGGGGCCAGAGTAAAAAATAAAATTAAAAAAGTATACTACATAAATAAATAAATGGATAACAAATAAATAAACAAACAGAGCTTGCTCCCAGATAAGGGATTCTTGCATTCTCAACTTTTAAATGTAAATTACATTCCCAAACCAAAAGAGAATTTAAAAAAAAACCAGATACAAGAATTCCACTCTTAAAGAAACTTTATTCTTGCAGAACAATGCATTTTTCTAGACAAGAAAAAGGGAGAGGAAATTTGCAATAAAAGATGTGGATATTAAATTGTATCTCTCAGCTGCAGTTGTTTCTCAGACCATTGTCCTTTACAATAAAGTATTCTTAAGCTGACCTTTCCTGATTTATTGTGTAGAAGGTGACAGGATACCAGCAATCCCTCCTGGAAATCTGATAGGACTGGTAGAAAGGAAATCTAAATGGTATAAATGAACACGCAACTTTACTCTGATTTTAAATCCTATCAGTATCAGTGATTTGGCCTCATTCACATGGCTACGCCATTTGACACAAGTTTTATTCTGCATTCTTCTAGGACTTTTTTCTTTAAAATTATATTTGTAATGTAAAAATATATTAATACATAATACTCATTTCACAAAGATAATATGTTAGGATAAATATCCTTATTTTCAAAAAAGTGACAGCTATTTTCAGTTGATGAATTTTGGAAATTACCGTCACATGGCTGAAAATAGAACACCTTAGACTAGCTATGTGAATTGAGCCTTTAATAAAGTAAACAGTATTTTGTAACTGTTCTACATACTGCACATATAACACACTAGCAGGGTTATTCACAAAAGGGTGAAGAGTTTGGAGAAGACAGGAGACGTGAACAATCTAGGCCAAAATAGCTGATTTGGAAAAATTCTCTAATTCAGCTCACTTTCCAGTTCAGCTATGTTGTCCTAGATTGTTCACTTCTCCGGCCTTCTCCAAACTCTTCACCCTTTTGTGAATAACCCTGTAGAAGTTAAAGTGAATACTAAACTCAGGAGTTAAATCTTAAAAATACATTCAAGTACCCCTATTAACAAAAATGTATCTTATTTGTGTATCACTCAGCTGTAGATCCTCAAATCCTCGCTGAATTGGTGCTGACACTGTCCTTCCTTCTGGAGGGTGGTTACATTTGTTCCCCATGGTCCCTGTATTGTAAAGTATAGAAGACAGGAGACGTGAACAATCTAGGCCAAAATAGCTGATTTGGAAAAATTCTCTAATTCAGCTCACTTTCCAGTTCAGCTATGTTGTCCTAGATTGTTCACTTCTCCGGCCTTCTCCAAACTCTTCACCCTTTTGTGAATAACCCTGTAGAAGTTAAAGTGAATACTAAACTCAGGAGTTAAATCTTAAAAATACATTCAAGTACCCCTATTAACAAAAATGTATCTTATTTGTGTATCACTCAGCTGTAGATCCTCAAATCCTCGCTGAATTGGTGCTGACACTGTCCTTCCTTCTGGAGGGTGGTTACATTTGTTCCCCATGGTCCCTGTATTGTAAAGTAACCACCGCTCCAAGCTCACTCCCGGGATGGACTACAATCTCGCGTTTAGCTTACTAATTTGTATTAGGATTGTAGTCCACCACAGGAGTGAGCTTGGAGTGGTGGCTACTTTACAACACAGAGGGGCCATGGGAAACAAAAGTAGCCACCCTCCAGAAGGAAGGACAGTGTCAGCATGAATTCAGAGAGGATCTACAGCTGAGTAAGACACAAATAAGGTCCAGCATTGGTAATAGTTAAGGTACTTGAATGTATTTTTAAGATTTAACTCCTGAGTTTAAGGCTTGCATATATTTTAAAAATGTATGTAAAACCAAAATATTTGTTTGTTTTGTTTTGGTTAGATTGGTGGGGGGTTACAACCCCTGTTATGTTGCTGTTATTGTTGTTCATTTCCTTGCTATGTTGTAAATTTTGTGTTATCTTCAGAACAGTACATTTTACAGCAGGGAAACCTTTTCTGTCTAGAGGTGGTTTCTCTCAGCTTGTAGAGATTTCCTCTTACTTCCTTTTGTTATAAACTGCATGCTCCAAACAAATGTCTCACTATGGAGTACAACACGGGTTAAGATTAGGGATGCACCGATACCGATACTAGTATCGGTATCGGTGGTGATACCGAGTATTTGGGTGAGTACTCGTACTCGCCCAAATGCTCCGATACCTAGCACGAGTACTTCCTGTGTCAGGAAGCCGGGCAGCGCATCATTACACGCTGCCCGGTTTCCTGATTGGCCAGGAAACGACTCCATGCTCTCTCGTCACAAGTGATGAGAGAGCATGGAGCCGACTTCCCGGCCAATCAAGAAGCCGGGTAGCGTGCAATGACGCGCTGCCGGCTTCCCGATTGGTCAGGAAGCAAGCAAATCCGGAAGCCAGGCGCCGTGTAATGACGCAGCGCCCAGCATTCTGATTGGCCGGGAAGCCGGCGTCATGCTCCCTCGTCATCTCATGATCATAATATTAAGAAAGTGACCTTAAAGCATTCGTTTGTATTGCTTTAGAAAAAATGTGACCTGTCTCTTTAAGAAAAAGTATCGGTAATTGGTATCTGCGAGTACTTGATCAAAAGTATCGGTACTCGTACTCGGTCTTAAAAAAGTGGTATCGGTGCATCCCTAGTTAAGATAACATCCTGGAAGCCTGCACATTTAAAAACAGCGTTATCTGCATCATCTTTCACATTTTTTGCTTTACAAGAGAGTTTTCATCTTGTAATAAATACTTCAGAAATTTTCCACATGCTACTCTTGAGTCTAGCAACCTTGAGTTGCTATTATTATAAAGGTCACAGACTAAGCTATTGGTATCTGTAGCGACACATTATTAACATTAAAACTATATAAGGCACCTGCTTAAAAGGTTGACAGCGTTAGCAATACCTTGGACTATAGGTGCTAAAAACCAATAAAGAATAGGTAGCCTGCTATTTTTTGCATAGTAACCAAACAGCAACAAATAGGTTTTGGCTTTTAAAATAACACAAAAGGATACAGTGCACTTCTGGGGCCCCACTCATTCTGAATAGCCACAGTTTTTTGTAGAAGATCCTGCACTATGCATCTCTGTGATGGTTCCAATGCAAGGTTTTTATTCAGCAACTATATAAATAATTAAGCAAATAAATAAAGTAAATTTAAAATAAGACGTAGCTGTATTTATTCTGAATCTGTACGCATCAAATTGAACAACAATTGAGCCTACAAACTTACCTGCTGCAAAAAAATCTGTAAATCCAACACAGTGTAGGATGGAAGATCTAACAATTTCAGTTTGTCTGCCTCTTCAATAACTTGCTTTATTTCATTCAATGTGAGAATGTTCATGCTGTCATATTTCACTAACTAATATATATCAAAAGAAAGAAAATTAAATATTTTGTCAGTGTTATATGCATGCATAGAGGAAGGCCATTGAATAATGTTTTCTAATTATACAAGACAGATAGTTAGCTCTGTGTAAATTCTAAGTCACAAACTGAAACTTACACGCAACTTGGAACTCTCTCTTCACTCCCATGCAGGCTTTTGAGGAACACCAATGAATGGTGGTGGTTTCCCACTGAACACCACTTTTTGTGGACCCTTGTCCTATTAAACACCAACAAATTGGGGGCCCTTGTTTTACTGAACACCAATAAATTGGGGACTTTTCTCTCATTGAACATCAGTAAACTGTGGGCTCTTCTCACATTGAACAACAATAAATAGGAGGATAGTGGGCATTGTAAATGCCCCCATTTAATTGGTGGTCAGTGTAGATGGTCCTGTTAAATTACTTTGACGGTCAATATAAATGTCCCTGTTACATTGGTAATTACTGTAGAATTGCCCATTATTTATGTGGCACCCGTGAGGAAGGCATCACAACACTACGCTCCATGAGCAGTGTCTCTCCAACACTCCATCTGCTTTGCCGTTCCTCGTTTGCTTGCTGTGGTATGCTCCCTTGACACGACCCTCCTGCCTGATAGCCTATGACTGAAAAACCATCCCCCCTTTTGAATTTGAACTTGAGTGGAACAATTGGTTCCTTATTCACGTTCTTGCATCTTTGCTGCTTGAGGAAACCTTGCACGATGTACATTGTCTGTTCCCCTGAAGAAGCCCCGACGGGTGAAACGTGTTCATGTTGGGACTTTCATATGTAATATTATATATTGAAATTAATTGTTCTGTGTGGCATCGCTATCATGTGGTGATTGTATATAAATATGTTTTAATCCATTTTAATCATGTCAATGATTATGTACCAATAAATGTCTTTCTAATTTTTTATACTGCGAGGTTTGGAATGTTTTTTAAAAGCCCCCTCCCCTCTAGGTAGTTGCACACCTCAGAGTGGAATAGTTTTGTCTTTTACGCATTATAGAATTGCCCATTAATTTTGTGGTCAGTGAAGAAAACCCTGTTACATTGGTGAAAACATTTGAGGGGGGCTTCACACGAGTCTGCAAGAAGTCCCAGCAGCATTATTTATTAGGGCTATTTAACCATTTAGTTTATTCACTTTCAAGGTTTCTAGTCATCTCTCTCACCACAACTAACCTTCTGCATCCAGTTGCAGAAGGTTTTGCAATGGATAGTAGGTACAATAGAACATAACATATCACCCTGTCCAGCTTTGCTGATTAGTACTGGATATCATACACTAATAGCAATGCAGCATGGGACAGTTTCTTTTCTTTTTAATTAATATAGTGATATTCTGCATTTTTTCAGAATAAATATTGAACCAATTACATCAGTATCTTCCCCGCTGAAGATTCCAATCAAACTGTAAAAGAACACAATCCTCATGTAGGAAGTGTTCTAGTTGGGATAGTGGCTCTCTGTAAAAATACACAACCACTAGAGTTTAGACCAAAATATGGATAACCCATTTGCCATTAATTAAAGTAAAAACACCACAAACATAAGACGTACTTTACCAATAATCACCGATGTAAGGGGGCACATCACCGCTGACCACCATGGTAATAAGCAATGTCTCCACTAGGCACTTGTGTATGTGGGTACCTTACCACTGACCACCAACGTAAGGTAATGGCGAAGAGCAGAGGGAAAGGTATTTGTAGTCTAAATCAGGAGAGCAGTTTAGGGTAATGCTGCTTCTACATACAGTACAGTGAGAGAGTGTTTTCAACCTAGAACAGGTAGTGTGGTACTTGTAGGATCTCTAGGTGAAAATAAAGACAAAAAGCCTTAATGAAGGAAACTAATGCAGTCACAACATCTAAGGAATGATGAGCTGCAATCTATAACATTTTAATGGATTTAGATATGCTTTAAGAACAGAAACAATGGCTACTAGAAGCCACAGGTGATCATGCATGACCCAATACAGACAAGCAACACAAGAGATCTGAGCAAGAGTTATCATTAGTAGCTTAGATCTGATGTCAGACCGGTGATTTTACTGCAGAGATTAATCATTGCTGCAAATCATGAATGCCAGCTATTAAGAACAACTTGTAGCTAATAATTTAATTGCTAAAGTTGCTGGCGATTTGTCACTAAGAAGCAATTTGCCCCTGCTAGGAGCTAAACGAGTGCAACAGTATTGGGTTGGCATGCTTTGCTACAAAATCACCCTCCTTCAGCAATTTGTAGCTAAGCCAAGCGATTTGTAGCTAAACTTATGGAGGTGAATGAAAAGCAAATGTCACTGGCAAGCTTGCTGCTAAAACTCAACCGCTGTGTGATTGAGACAAGCTTAAAATAGGGAGAAATCCTTAAAAAAATGGTGGGGATTAGGGGTAATCTGATATCGTATTTTTCTGAACCGATATCGATTATGGGCCACCTTTCAGGCCAAAACCGATATCAGTTCTGTTTAGATCCGGCTGCGGAATCATGTGCCGGCAGATGAACACATAGCCCGGTGACTGTGGGGGTGGGTGCTGAGGCTCCCTTTAACTGTCTCCACTTATTGGTTAAATTGGCCTATTTAAGACCGATACCGATAATTTACAAACTTGGGAATATCTGTCCCGATTAGCAGTAGATCCCCTTGTGGGGATTATTGCAAATAATTCCGTCTGACATCAGCATTAGTGTGCCACTGATTTATTAGGCATTTGTTACACAGGTCAAAGGTTTAGCACATACAGTGCTTCAATTTATCCACTCACCAAAGCCATGAACCGAAGAACTCCTGGCTGCAGAAAGAAATTCTCCTTACAGCTGAGCCAAAGAAGAAGCACAAATCTATTCCATGGATGTGTTGCTATATGAAGAGCTAAACAAAACAAACCATTTTTGTCTGTAATTAATGTGTTATGATTTTCTATTATGCAGATGCTATGAATCATACATAGCATGTAGGGGATTTCTCAGTATTTATAAGTGTATGCTAAAACATGGGGCATAAATGTACAAGTAGATATTTTGCATTGATCATCGGTTAGTAGCATAGCTCCTCTGGATTCTAAAGTAAGATTTGAACCAAGATTTCAAGATTTCATGACATCTGATTAGTAAAACCTACACTCATAATAAAATGAAAGCATGTTATTACTATAATAAATACACTATGACAGTGGCAGGATAGGATAAGAAGCATGCACTCTTGAATTAGGGTTAGAGCTGCTCCTGATGGCTCATGTCCTATAGTGTTTGCTACCTCAGTTTACTTTGTTTGTACACAAGTAATTTTATAAAAACTCAGTATTCTTCCGTTGCTGTTGTAGTGTATGTAAAAATAATCTATAATTCTATGTTTCCTCTATACGATATTGTGCATTGTCTTCACTACCAAGCTAATGCCATCCTCATTGGCATCGCTAGACTACAGCACCTGGGGCACATGCCTCAGGTCAGCAACCAGGCATTCTTTTTGGCAACCATGGGTGCTACATCCTCCATTCTAAAGAGGAGAGGGACCTTCCGGCTTGTTATCAGCGCTCAGTTCAAAAGCTTGCATCTCTGATGGTATGGGAGTGCATTAGTGCATATGGAATGGGCAGCTTGCACATCTGGAAATACTCCATCAATGCTGAGAGATATATCCAGGTTTTACCCTAGGGTGCAGGTTATCTGGTCCTAATGATTTACTTACATTAAGTTTCTCTAGTCTTTGCTCTGAACCCCGGCTACCGCCAACCACTGTGGTATCATACGCACTAAGCTACTCGCATTCCTATCTCCATTAAACTCATCTTTTTCTTGAGTATATATTGAGGAGAAAAATGAATTTAATACCTCAACCTTCTCACTGTCATTTGTATTTGATCTTCCGTTCTCATCCGTTATTGGGCCTACCTGCTCCTTTGTTACCTTTTTACTGTTTATGTACTGGAAGGATTTTTTGGGGTTCTTCTTACGGGCTGTGGCAATATGTTTTTCGTAATCTGTTTTAGCTGCTCGGATTGCATTTTTACATCTCTTATTGTATAAGTCGCTCATATACAGGTTTTACCCTTGTGCATTAGTTGCCCATTCATGTGAGCTGTCTAGCCAAGTTTCTGTTATTCCCACTATATCGAAGTCCTCTTCGAGGAGCATAAGTTCGAGGTCCTCCAATTTGTTTGCTAGACTTCTAGCATTCGACTGAAAAGTCAGCCCAGTTCTCCATGAACCCAAACCCCTCTTTTCTACACCAGTTCCTTAGCCACTTAATTCCCTCTCACTTAATTCCCTCTTGGCACCGGCAGTATTTCAGAAAATACTACCTTGGAGGTCCTTTTCTTCAACACCTAAGTCTTTGAAATCATTTTTTAGGACACTCCATCTACCCCTAATTTGGTCATTGGTACCGATGATGTAGCATGACAGCCAGGTCATGCCCAGCCAGATCCAATAACCTAACCATCCGTTTCACGATGTGCCGAACACGAGCCCTAGGGTGCTAAACTGGTTTCACCACAACCAGAACAAACAGTGGGTCACTCTAAAGGCTGTTTATCTCCAATGTATCCTATAGCAATACTTGGAACAGAACCCTTGAAGTACTTCCTGAATTTGTCAACCTCTACTCTCAACAGTGTTAGGGCCTATGTCGACTTACTTTCAGGAGCATTTTGAGACTTTTTAGAGATCATTTACAGTTCATTGACAAGTGCATTTCACCTGTAGTTGACCTCCTTATGACATGCATTTGACCCCCATTCTAAGCTGTATCAAACTGCTTCAAGCTTCTTTTGCTTTTCCATTGACTTGTAATGGGAGATATGCAGCTCTGACACAAAGAAAAGCACATCACTACAGGTCCTTACAGTGCTGGCCAACAACATACCGCTTTCTATAGATTACTAGTCAGTAAATTCTACTGTTCATCTAACATCTCTACCTGCACTTTCCTCTTGTGTTTTAGAATCATAGTAATTTTGGTTGGAGTAGCCCATTCTAGTTACAAATACTGTATATTATATGATATCCTCTAATTACCTGACACAATGACAAAAAACACAACAGCTTTGTGTCCTATTTAGAATAACGTGATACCCAGGTGCGTAACTAGAAATCACAGGGCCCCGTAGCAAAATTTGGTATGGGGCCCTGTGATTGCTAGTTATGCCACTTGCAGAGCCCACCTGATATACCAAACAGCCCACCTGAGAGTGACCCTGCAGAGCCCACCATAGACGCTATAGTGGGCTCTGCAGGGTCTCAGATGGGCTGCACACCTCTTACCTGTCAGGGCTGTCCGCTGTCCGCCTCCGTGGTCGACGGGCCCCGCCTCCTCTTCTGTCCCCGGGCCCCGCCGCCTCTTCTATCGACTGGCCCCGCCTCCTCTTACATCACTCGCTCTTAGGTCGCCGGCCCGGGCCCCGCCTCCTCCTTTACTCCGAACGCCGGCCTCTTCTGCAGCAGCTGCTGGCTTTCACTGACACAGCTCCGCAGCGGCTGTTTCTCTTCGCAGCCAATGCTGAGCTGTGCCAGTGACAGCCAGAACCCTGATATGCCATAGCGACCCAGACGGCCCACACGGCATCAGAGGGATGCCCTTGCCAGGCCCCCCTGTGCCCGGGCCCCATAGCGGCTGCCTGAGTCACTATGGCAATTGTTACGCCACTGGTGATACCTATATTAGGATTTTATAGGTCCCTCCACCCCTCCCCACAGATTCATAGATCCTTCTCAACATTTGAGGAAGTATATATGAAACAGGAGGCTCCTAAAGACACTGGGGTTGATTTACTAAAGGCAAATAGGCTATTCACTTTGCAAGGGAATATTTTCCCAGTGTAATGAATGAGGTAAGGCTCTGCTGATCATCCAATTATGTGCAAGCAAAAATACAGTTTTTTTTTAAATTTTACTTGCATGTGATTGAAAAGAACTTAATTTATCCATATTGCCTGAAAAAAGTTTTAAAAAAAGCACTAATAGGCAGATCTTCACATTACTCACCAGGTGGTATTTTTGCATGCATCAATGTAACAACTTTATACCTACCTATCAAGCATATGCTGGCTTTGCCTCAATGGCATAGGCTGTCACATTTACATGCAGACAAATCATATCTGTCTGGGATACGATTAAAGGAGAACTATGGGGTTAGGGCTTTTCCCCATAGTTCTCCTTAGGGTAACGGGAGGACACAAATTAGCATTCTCACGTCACCCTAAGCTCAGTGTAGCTCGCGGTATACTGAGAAGCCCCAGCTGAAGCGGATCCCGACAATTATGTCTGGATCCGCCCAGCTGCGTGAGTGACAGCTGGCTCTGCCTATCTAGAGGCAAAGCCAGCTGTACCTGCCCCCTCCCATGTCCGTCCTGCCAGTCAGCGCTGAAGGATCGGAGCGGGGAGGGGGGAATCCAGCCTCTCCCGTCACGGCAGAGAGCTGTGACAGGGTCGAGAGGTGAGCGAACGCCGGTATGTGTTCACTTCCCGATCTACTGAGCTGACCTGTGACAGTTTCATTGTCACAGGTCGGCTAGAACTATGAGGATGAGTGACAAGCACTCACCTCATAGTTCTCCTTTAAGGTACCTGAATCTAATTATTAGAAATCCTTAACAGTACCCATTGTGGCAGAAAATGCGAGTAATATAAACAATGTTATGAATCGTTGTTTCCTTTGATAATAAGATGAAAGCCTTTGGCCACACCACACATACATGGGTGGCTGGATGGATTATAGCAACTCATGGGATCAAAAATACAGCACTTTTTTCAAATGGTCTATGAATCTCCTGTTTCGATTAGATTTGAGCTTGGCCTTGATCAATAACATTATTTGGCTAATGTTCAGGTTTTCTTTATCATAAAATAGTCAAGATGAAAAGATTGGGCAGGTTTTACCCTATATCCCCTTCCCCTCTAATTTTCTTTTTTTCTTTTCTCTTTTTTTTCTTTCCTCTTTTCCTTTGGCTGAACTATTTTTAACTCTTCTCTGTTTGCATGTTAGCTTATGTCAGCTTATTTTTATTGTCTTTAAATAAAATGGGACACAAAAAGTAATGCTTGTCAGTAATGGATATAAATACAGAACATTAATTGATAAGATGACTGTTGGCTTTAAAACAATTCAACCTTACCAAGATCAACTGCTTTATCATACAAAAACTCTGTGAGAGTTTCAAAGCAGTCTATGGCTGCCTGCACAAGAAATGCATCCTTCTGTATTCAAGATAATGAGACATAAAAACACATAGAAATAATGTAAGAAAGCTGTTAAAAGGTATCACATCCATATAATGCCAACAGCAAAGCTGCTGAATCACAATAAATTTTTCAAACTATGTCATATGCCAATTGCAAATATATCAAGTGGTTTTGCAGTTGAAATCTCAACCCCTTTTAGTCGTGTATAAAATGGAAAAGTGTTAACACCTCTGTCAAATTTTTAATGCTGGCTGTTTCCCCAAAGGAATATCTACGAACAGGAAGTAAGGAGAAAATTTCCCAAAGAGAACACTGACATCAGTATGTAGGAAAGACTACCCAAACCCTAAGGAGCAAACTTATAGATATAATATTGGAATAGGCTTTCAGAAACAAAACATCTCCAGAGACTTTGCATAACACCACTATAAAGATTTCTCCAAATTAAGAATAATTCCAATCAAACAGGTACCTGAATCTAAATTTTACAATAGATTTAATATATTATGTGATCTAAAGACAGTAAAATTTTGTATGGAGCCCTGTGATTTCTAGTTACGCCCACCTGATATCCCAAAAAGACCACCTGAGAGTGACGCTGCAAAGCCCACCATAGACTATCTATGGTGGGCTGTGCGGGGTCTCAGGTGGGCTGGTCAAATCCTCTTACCTTTCAGCCCCAATCCGCTGTCAGCCTCCTCTTCCACAGTCGCTGATGGGCCCTGTCTCCTCAGTCTCTGGGCCCCGCCTCCTCAATTGCCTGCCACCTCCTCCATCGCTAGGCCCCACCTCCCCATTCACATCCGACGCCAGGCCCATGCTTTTGATTAGAATTTTAGTTGGCTACAAATTAAGATGACCTTGCATTTAAATACATGGTCCACTGTATTAATAGCACAGCTACCAATGTACCGGTATCAACAATTAGTGTTTTTAAGTTGTTCTTTCATATTGTTTAAAAATAAATACATACATATATAATATATATACACTGAGTGGCCAGATGATTATGACCACCCCATCAGTACTTCGTTGGGCCACGAGATCACTCCAGGAGATGACTTCGTTGGGCCGCCTCGTGACTCCACGAGATGTTGAAAGGTGATGCGAGGAATCTGACACTGCACTGTTGCCCTTCTGTTGTCTTGTACCAGTCTTGCCACTCTCCGTTCTGTCCTAACATTGACTAGTCGCTGACGGCCACAATTCGCACGTTCAGACCCAGATTTTTGGCTGGCAGTCTAGTCTTTAAACACTTTAACAACAGCTGCTCTTGAACATTTAACGAATTCTGCTGTTTTGCTGATACTCGCTGCATGGCTCGAGCGCCAACAATCATCCCACGTTCAAAGGCTGTTAAATAGCGTTGTTTATCCATATCTTCAGAAAAAAAATCACAGCTACTGTCCTGGTAAACATAGTATAGTTGACCCCCCCAGGAAAATGTTTTCTTTTTTTGACGGAAAAGGTTTTTTCCCATGTGGCAAATGCATAGGATGCATGGAGACTGGGCAGAAGAAAAAGACTTTGGAGTTTCAATCGAGCTATAATAAACGCAATTTCAGGATAAAAGAATTTATCTCTTGTAAAAGTACGCATGTCACCTATATGCTGGAGTGCCCGTGTGGACTCCAGTATATAGGGAGAACTACACGCGAACTCAGAATACGGATAAGAGAACATATATACAATATAAAAAAAGGGAAAACGGGATCATAGTGTTCGGAGACATTTTAACCTCTTGCCGTCCGCCCGTAGTAAAAAAACGGACGGACGGCACTGCAGCATCTGCGGGTTGCCATCTCCAGACGGCAATTTTTTTCTGCTCGCGTTTATTGCTTGTTAATATTTGTAACTTTGCTTCACTATTTTAAGATTACATTTTATACATAGAAACTGTACTAAATAGCCATTCCTAACTTCAAGCAAACAGTTTTCTTCAACAGGTGCTGATCTGAATGTACAACAGCATCTCAAATATAAGTTACCTGTATCAAGAGGTTCTGGAAAGCTGCAACAAGGTAGAGGGTGTTCTGTGTTGTCAGTGGCTTAATAGAACCTTCCTTTTCTGGCTTTGTCTGTTCTGATTCTTTTGTAGGTATGATGTCAAGAAGAGGGGAGGAGAACTGATGCCTCAGTAATTCTTTTAATAGGTAAAGAAGGCTAACTGGAATGCAATAATGTGGTTAGTAAATGTACCCCTTATCATTTATTCTGTGTCTTTTATACAATTTGCTGCACTTCTGAACTCTATTGTATAGCATTGGTCACTTTTCTAGGAACATTTGTGCATGTTGGCGCATAATATGATCATAATTGTTTCTTACATGATCATAATTGTTTCTTACATGATCATCATTTGTTCTATTAACCCAAAATACTAAAAAAAATTGATAGAAATGTAACTTTACTAGTATATACTAGTATTTGTTGAGATATTATAAAAAAATATTCATAGAAAGATAAGCTGTTTAAATATGTAAAATAGGAAACATTTTATAATGTTTATAATTTCTTTTACGAAATAAATATTTGTGTTACTGCACTTAGATAGCCTCCTCTTTGTCTCCTTCAATTTTTCCCTCTGGGACACCATTAGGTGAACGCCGCCATTCCGGGCGGCGAGGGATCAGGTGACCAAAGGAGAAGGAGAGATCCACGCCGGTGCTTGACAAGTAGACATGTGCACTGCCAAAAACTGTGTTTAGTTTCGTTTTAAATTCAGATTTGTGTTATTTCGTTTTTCGGGATTCGGGTGTGAAAGTCAATTCGGATTCGGAATTCGGATTCGGACGAAATTCGGTAGCGGTAGTTCGAACGTTCGTTTCGTTTTCGTTTCTTATTCGTTTCGTTCGTTCGTTTTCGTCTTTGCTGTTATTATTTTAGAGTTTTGATTTATTTGCACAGTTTTTTTAGGAGGATTGGAGGGCCACCACAGAGCCCCTTCTTCCTTCTCAAAGTTTGTTCACAGCTTGAACTAATATCACGGTTTAAATTTAAGGTTTCTGTGTTGTTTTACCACATCGCTAGCCACAGGTTCGCATGTTTGAGATATACATGCCGAACCAATGAGGTTGATCACTGGCACTAATTCTGAAGGTTCCAGTGTTGATTTTTATTATTCTTATTATGTTTGTGTGTTGAACCTTCTAGTCATATGTAAATCAATTCACTTGTATCAATAATTTTTCACACGGATTGTCGTAATTTTACACAGATTTATTTATTAACACTTTAGTGTGTAGTTGGTTCACATAGACTGAGCGCAACATATTTGCTTTACATTTATTCACCTACACACATTGTTGCGGCTGGTCCAATCAGGTAGTTAGGCACGCATTCCCAGCGCAGTGATTTCTGTGATATATGGTCCAACACCGGCCTATTCATTGCAGGTGATGCTTAAATCAGGTGCATTGTGTGCAAATATTGTGCAGTATGTAACCACTCAAATATTCATTGACATACACTGAAAAACTTGCTCCAAATTGCTCTTGGCTCAATATCATATTTCTTTATCCTGAACTGTAGTGTGGTTTAAATGGTTTTCCAATACTTTTTTTTACACTCATGGGTAGACAAAGTGCCATTTATGTATTAATTAAATACATTTTTTCATGTACTTTTTACATACAGATACTAGTACCTGACCCTAATACCATATATCAGCAGCAGCAGACCCTTGTAAACACACTCCCAGCAGCTATAGCTCCACTGCCCCTCCTGTGGACCTGGGACCAGCATTGTGGGTGTCGGCAGATAGAGGGGAAAGAGACCAGTGAACATCTGTTTGCTGATCTTCTCCCGACTGAATGAAGCCCGAAGCGATGATCTAATAGACCTCTAATGCCTCCTTTAGGAGCACCTGTCATCACTAAAGTGCTATTACATAGGGGGCATGTGAGCCGCTATACAATAGCAATGAAGCTAATTTTGAAAAAAAGTTTACAAAAATTAAGTTAAATAAAATAAATGTAAAAACAAATGTTTTAAAGCCCCCTGTCCCTATGCACATGCATATACTAATGCAAACACGCATTGGGGGCATTACATACTAAAAGGACGATTGAGCCACATACACAAGAGTAAGCACACATACACCACAGTGAGCACAATCATTTTTACACTTGGCATGTTGGGTATCTTTTTACTCAGAACAAACTCCTTTTTTTATATATTAGCAAAAATGGGTAATGTGTTTTTGTGCACTAAAATTAACTTAAAGGTATTTTTACTGGAAAGTTGGGTTTAATAAACAGTTTGGCCTAATATGAAGCAACCTAAACATGTGCAACTGCCACCATTTTATTCTACAGGGTCTCTGCTTTCAGGTAAAAATGTAATTCTGATGAATTTTAAGTAATTCTTAGGCCTAAAATTGGATTTGACCAAGTATGCAAAAAAACACAAAAATGGCTCTGGCTGCGAAAGGAATAAAACACTCACTTACTCATTAGCTTGGATGAAGTTGATTTATATTTATATGAAATGACATTCACTATTTTGTGTACATCCACATGCACAGTTTTATGTACCTGTAAAGACACAACTTCAAGTTTAAATGTCACAGTATTGTTTAACAAAGTAATAACACAAAAATAACACAAATGATGCAACCCCTGAATGTGAAATTCACTACAAAAAGTCGCATACTCTTCGTTCTTCTGCGTCATGACCACATTCCTCTGCGTACTTATAAGCGCTCTGTAGTGTGATATATGGTGAATGCATAGTGTTTCCTCAAAGTGGAAGAGGATGGATCCCCCACCATAAAGCAATGGTTTGATGGAATCAATGACATTCAGATCATGGAGGAACTAACCAGTACTCTTAAAAACACTTCTACAAGATTTAATAAAACTTGGGTTTACTAGCTTGACTTTATTTCCATGTCTTAATATGCTTCATATTGAGTAGCTTAGGGGTGCCCCCCTCCCCTTTTTCTTTTTTCTATTCTTTCTTTCCCTCTCTCTGCTATCTGGTTCTTGCTTATCTCTTCATTCTCTTTTCCATTCCATATTTAGGTCATATAGAGGGATGTTGTATACTTTTTATTAGCCTTAACTTTTGCAGATGCTGTTTCTGTACTCCTGGGACATGATTGCCTGGTGATTTTCATGTCTTTGTTCCCCATTCTACCTCTTACCGTGACATTTTCTACACATGTATGTATTCTGTTCTCTTCTTGTGTGTGTTTTGTGTTATTGTTTTTTCAAAAATGTAAAATAAAGAATTTATTAAAGCTTCATACTACTACCCATTTGGACTATTTTGGTAATAGTTTTACTTACTTTACTTTACTTTATATGAATCTGCATCAAAGAAGTTATCAACTAGCAAAGATATTAAAATAAGAGATTTCCCTTCACTTCCTGTCCAGGTGGCGTGTGTCAGATGCAACAAAAAGTGTTCCAGCCCTTACCCATTCTATTCAAAAAACGAACAAAACATTTTGGATGGACTTTAACTTTAAATACATGAGAACAAAAGTAGCATCTGAATTTGTATATTTTACAGTTGTTTTAAAGGAGAACTATGGGGTCAGTGTTTTTCCCCATAGTTCTCCTTAGGGTAACGGGAGGACACAAACTAGCGTTCTCCCGTTACCCTAAGCTCAGTATACCGCGAGCTACAGCTCGCGGTATACTGAGACGCCACAGCCGGAGCGGATCCCGACTTAGACGACGGGATCCGCCCAGCTGCGTGAGTGGCAGCTGGCTCTGCCTATCTAGAGGCAGAGCCAGCTGTACCCGCCCCCTCCCCCGTCCGTTCCGCCAGTCAGCGCTGGCAGATCGGAGCGGAGAGAGGGGAATCCAGCCCCTCCCCCTGTCACGGCAGAGAGCCGTGACAGGATTGAGAGGTGAGCGAACCCGGTAGGTGTTCGCTCACCTCCCGATCTACTGAGCCGACCTGTGACAGTCTCATTGTCACAGGTCGGCTAGAACTATGAGGTGAGTGAAAAGCACTCACCTCATAGTTCTCCTTTAACTATGCATTGTACATGTTTATTTTATGTTATAGACTACAGAATAGAACTGTAGGCTGCATTGGTTTTATTATTTATCACATACAGTATTATTTGTATCTCTCACTTGTAAAGCATAGAGCTGCTGGAAATGAATCAGAGATGATGTTATTAACAAAGCTGAACAGCAAAGAGACTCAAACAATTCATTAGGATAGGTCCTAGTTTCATCCCATGTATATTTCATTACTTTGTCCACCAATTCAATGAAAGAGTTGTTAGAGAGGAGCATTGCTGTGGCTATGGAAAGGAAATAATAAATTAATTAGATTTAGTAAACAAACCATTTTTAAGTCAAAAACAGAGATACATGGTGTTAAATGTGTTTTTACTGAGCTGATCATTCAATAGTTTGCTAGTTTATTCGAGTTAAATCCTTTAATAATCTTGTACAGTATAGGCACTCCGCAGACCTCTCTTGGCCGACAGATCTCAAGCAGAAAAAAAAATCAACCCCAGAATTTTCTTAAAGGAGAACTATAGGACAACCTTCTTTCCCCATAGTTCTCCTTAGGGTCACGGGGGGACATATACCGTGTCTTCCCAGGACCCAAAAATCAGTATATAGTGGGCTATTGCCCGCTATATGCTTAGAGTGCTGCAAGAGGGACTAATCCTGACAATGCAGTCGAGATCCACCCTGCTGGCTGATTGACAGCTGGCTCTGCCTCTGTAGAGGCAGAGCCAGCTGTGCCCAACCCCTGCCCTGTCCATTCCTCCAGTCAGCGCTGGAGAAACAGAGGGGGGAATCCTGACTGACAGTCGCCGCTCTCTGCAGGGAGAGGATCGGGAAGTAAGCGAAAACACACTGCCATTGCTGACTTCCCAATCCTCTCAGTCCCAATAGAGCCAACCTGTGCCAGCTTCTTTATCACAGGACGGCTTGAATTATTGGGATGAGTGATATTCACCTACCCCATAATTTTTCTTTAACTATTTGCTATTGTTTTCCTGCAGAAATCTGGGAGATAATTTTTTTTAAAGATTTGTGTACATGCGTACGTATATACTTTATCTAACAATCTTTATGTAACAATATTTTAAACCTTAGTTTGTATGATACATGATGCTACCACAACTTTGCTTGTCTTTGGAGATCACATCCGGATGGTGATGATAAAGTGGGCTTTCCTTTAAACTAGTGGTTCTCAACTTTTCTAGGACCGGGACCCAATGGTAAAACTTAGGGATGCACCAATACTAGTATCTGTGCAGGCTCACAGGTGGTCAATGGTGATCTACGGGACTCTCTGGTGGTCAGTGTGGCTCTCTGGTGGTCAGTACAGGCTCCCTGGTGGTCAGTACAGGCTCCCTGGTGGTCAGTGCAGGCTCCCTGGTGGTCAGTGCAGGCTCCCTGGTGATCAGTGTGGTCAGTGTGTGGGCTCTCTGGTGGCCAGTGTGGGCTCTCTGGTCTTATTAGTATCCAGAAGTATATTTTTCAGTTTTTGTTGATGCAATCCATTCTTTTAAATGTTTTATTTTTTATTTTTTTAAATTAATTTTTAATTATATATATATAGTTTTCCAAGATGTTTTTTTCCCCACTTTGCATCATGTACTAGTTGATGTATATCAGTGACATAAAATCAAAGTTAGATCCATTTTAATTCCTGATTTATAAAAATTCGAAGAAATCTGCATGCTTAGTAGCCCATTAGATTCTTTCTTTTCTAAGTAGTAAGTTTAAAGTTCAGTCTATGTTGATTGTTTGTCATAGACAAAGTTACAAAACAACCCCACCTATTGTACATCATTAAGGTGACCATACACCTGCCGATTATCGTACGATAATCGCGGGAAATCCCGCAATCGTACGATAATCGCCAGGTGTATGGTAGTCGTGCTACCGTTTCTACTTCACGGTCGCACATCTTTTATCTTACGAGCATGTTTGAAAACCCGCCGAGAATCGTACAATTTTCAGCGGGTTTGTGGCCTGCTCGTAAGACAAATGCCGCACGAGCCGGTGTGCGCAAGTGCACACTGCCCATTCAGCATTGCAGTCATCGGAAAGCCCGCCCCTCAGTCGGGCGGGCTTGTGATGATCGCAAGTACGATCTGCCTGTCTAAGATGGGCAGATCGTATGTTTTTTTAATTACCTTACAACCATCACAAGACGAAAGTCTTGTGATGGTTGTAAGGTGTATGGCCAGCTTTAGACTGCTACTCAATCTTAAAGGGCCAGTCCATGCAGAGATGATTATACCTGGAGATTTAAGTGGAGCCAGGTGTGCTGTGTCAGTCTCTGCTGTTCTCAACTCAGTTCTAATCCACCTGGGAGTATTGAATGTTCCAATTTAGCTTTTTCTAGAATCGTATGTTGCATTCCACAATCACAAAAGAGATCTCTCCAATAGACTCCCTAACTAAACCTTTTTGAAAGACCCTTTTAAACTACACACTGCACTATGGTCTGTAGATACAGTATAAATGTGTATTATGGTTTACTTTTAGACAAATGTTTCTCTTATATTAAGTCAAATAATTCACTAAGAAATAATAATTGGGGATTCAATTAAACATTTTGCAAAAATACGTAACCAGCAAACATACCCCTCATCTTGCAGCTTGTACTAGACTGGTGAAGGCTACAATGTAGAAAGCTGAAGGCAGGCTGAAGAATGCTTACACGGCATGGATTGCATTTCCCAGATAAATTACTCACTTGAAAATTAATTTTAAAAAGGTGTAATTACTTAATATGGTATGCTAATTTAAAGTACATTTACTTATGCATCATATGTACATGTTATTATCTGATGAGGAAAATATATTTAAGCAGTTATTTGCCAATTATCTGTCTACTACCTTATACCTCTGGGCTTCTTTATGGAAACTTGTCATGAAAGAAATATGTGAATTGCCACTGACTTCCTTCTGAAAGGGATGGTTGTCTGACTTATCTTGTCTTTAATGCTGTCTGAATCATAGAGCAAGAACAAATATGCAAACCAGGAGCTCCAAATTCACTTATACCTGTTTGAGCTGGTGACATAAAGAATACTTTCAAAAGGACCGATTGGACAGCTATAAATTTCAGCAGGAAATCAGCAGTGGGAACCGTCTTTGATAGTTTCTTTTCAGAGTGGTGCCTGTCTCCTTTTTGGACTGCTATAGGCAACATGGGCAAAAACAGTGGAAGTATGGAGGATAACTGTACTGCACACATGAATAGATGCAATAATGCATCTAACAGAGTCTGGACTAGGGATGCACAGATACTTTTCGAGTACCAGTGCAGATACTTGGCATTTTCATGAGAACTACCAGGGTCGCAGCGGTTGCAGCTGGGACCTGGCTCTGGCACTCCACCACTGCCCTGAAATCATTAGTCTGTATTGTTTTAGAAAAACTGTCACATGACACATGTCACATGAAAAGTAAGTTTGTTTATCCCTTCTAAAATCATTATGCATTGCCACTGCTGCACTGATATATTTTAGCATTTTCTTTTTTAGTAAACGATCCACATTAATACACCTGCATGTTCAGACATTTCATTTACCATGATAAAGGAGTTTAAAGTAAGTGCCATCCATTTCACTGTCACTCTGGCCTTTCTGTTGTGCCAGGCAAAGGAGGCTGAGGATCAGTGGCAATTTCTTTTCCACTACAAAATAAATCACTTTATAATGTTAAACTCTTCATATTTAATTGTAAATACATTTTACAATATTTGTCACAACTAAAACACATGTTTTTTAAACATTTTAAATATTAGCTAAATCGTGCCTGCAAGTAGACCGCCCACACATCTTCCCCTGCTGAGACTCTCCGAATCCCTCCAGGTCAGCTGACAGGAGTAGAGAAGACAGTGTCGGGACAGTGTGTGGTACTGATGGGACGGAGGTTCGGGGAGCAGTGAATGACACAGTGGAGGGACATCCAGCCATGATGGGCTCACTGCTTAGCAGCCACAGCCTGAGTGAGAGCACCAAGCCATCGACAGGTAGAAGTGAACCTCCCCGGCCATCTCTCCCTCCTTAGACAGGCTCTGGTCATGTATTGTATTCATCCACAGCATCTGCAGGCCCCCCTCCTTACCTCTCGTCGCCGTCCCCGCCGCCGCCGTCCCCACGATCCCAGGCGTCTGATCCGGGACCGGCAATGTGGCTCCATGCATGGAGAACGGAGGGAGATCAGTACACGATTTTCCTCCGCTCTCCTCCCCAGTTTTCCGCATTTCTCTGTCACTCTCCGGTACAGAAACCGGAGAAAAGCTGATGAAACAGATCTGTGCTTCATCAGCTTCTCTGGGGGTCCCCAGGTCACATTAGGGGTCTTAGAGACACCTGATGCCTCCATAAAGGGGACCAGTCACTGTAATTTGATATCACATAGGGGGAT
Organism: Nanorana parkeri; assembly: GCF_000935625.1. Taxonomy (NCBI): domain Eukaryota; kingdom Metazoa; phylum Chordata; class Amphibia; order Anura; family Dicroglossidae; genus Nanorana; species Nanorana parkeri. The sequence continues at coordinate 814,534 of NW_017306979.1, read as the reverse complement.
CATTATCCCCCTATGTGATAACAATAAAGTTAAGTGTAAAAAGTAAAAAAAAAAATTGCTCACAAAATAAATAAAATTTACACACTCAAAAAAACAAACACATTTTTTTTAAAGTCCCGCGGCCACACATAGATGCGCAAAAATTACATATCGCCACGAACGTCGCAGTGAGAGCAATATTTCTAGGGCCATCAATCACTGATATCACTAAACTGATGAGCGGTAAAATCTTTTAAAGCGTCGCCTATGGCCAATTTTGGCTATGGTAGTTTTTTTAGATTTTGTGGGCGCGTGCAATTTTAAGGCTCCACATGTTTGGTGTCTATTTACCCGACGTGACCTCGTCTTTTATATTTTACCAAAAACTTAATAAATGTTTCCTAACATAATAAAAGGGAAAACAGTTTTTTTTTAAATGTTCGGTACTTTTTTTGTTATATAGTAAAAAAAATAGAAACCCCAGTGGTGATTAAATACCACCAAAAGAAAGCTCTGTCCCCAAAAAACGTATAAAATTAATTTCAATACGTTGCATGACGGAATAAATGTCTGTCAAAGTACTGCAGCGCTGAATAATGATAAATGGCCTGGACAGGAAGGGGGTGTAAACACTGTGGTCAGCAAGTGGTTAATAAGCATTAGTAGTGTACATAGTTATACACTTTATGCCTACCAAGACAGGCATATCTTTCTTTTTGTATTACCAAGACAGACAGGCATATCTTCCTTTTTTATTACTATTTTTGAGGCACTGAAGTGGAACCTGTGAAATTCATAAAATCTAGAAAACTGTTTAGCACTCTAGCAAATAATTTTATACATTTTTAATTAAAAAACAGCTATAAGCTATTATATTACCTTCCATATCTGGAAGAATTACAATTTCTTGTAATATTCGTAAAAGTCGATTTAAAAGTAAATTTGAGGCATCAAAGCTATGATTTTCATGTAAGAAAGCTTTTAATATCAAAAGCCCTTTATCAGCCAATTCTTCTGAGCTGCTGCTGATTAGATCCTGAAAAATATTTATATTAATGGCTGATAATAGATATCCACTATTATTGGCTGATTAATAGATATCCACTATTAAACAAAGCAACACTGACTGTATATTCAGCATACAGTAGACTTAATAGTACTAATCTTCAACTCACAGGACATTCAACAGATATTTGGTTAGGCAAAATATATCTAGTCTTACATTGTATTTACTGAGCAATAAATATTATCTGAATGTGTTTATTCTTAAAAAGTTGAAGATAAGATGTATTTTGCACATAGGAATATTTTCCGTGATAATTGTACTGTTAAGGAAAATTTAAGCCAGAAGTGGTACGCATAGGATCCTCTGTGATGTTAAGTGTAAAGGTGCCCATACACCTTACGATTATCGGACAAAACTTTTCTTCCGATGATCGAACCGTCGTACGATTTTCGTACGACGGCCCCATCCTGCCCCAACTATCGCAAGGTTCAATCAGCGGTAGTTAGAAAAAAACACCTGGACGACTTGCGGTAATTGTCCGCAATTATTTTAGTTTGCGCATGCGCAGTGTTAATCGTACGACTTTTGGCGGACGGAAACGTCACCAACCATGCGAACATCGTACGATCGACCAAAGTTTTCAAACATGCATGACCGTCAAAAGTCGTACGATTGTACAGTACTATCGGTCGGGCACTCTATTCACACGTTACGATTGTTGTACGAAAAGTCGATCTCATACGATTATCGTGCGATAATCGTAAGGTGTATGGGCACCTTTATGAACACCCAGTTTTCTAAAGACTCCACAATTAACAGCTACAAACAGTAGTGTGAATGAGGTACAGGAACCAAGCAGACTGACCTGATCTAGGCATCAAAAGTACATTTTGGGCACCCATAGGTTAAAATTGACCGGAACTTGTAAATGAAAGATTTGGGATATATTTTAGGGAACATCTAGAAATGTTAACTGTACCTAAGCAGGACACTGAAAGATTTACCTTTTTTTTTTTATTCCTCCTAAAAAAAAGCAGCTAACTTTCTGTGTCTTGAGGCTTATAGCTATGTTTGTGAACTGTGGCTCAGGGCCGGCGATAGCGCAAGGCAAGATGGGCACTTGCCTTACGGCGCCAGGGAACAGAGCGGAAAAGTGACAGTTGCCCGATCAATACGAGACTCAGTGTGTGGGCTGCCGCTGCAGGCGGGCTGCATCTGAAGGACGAGTCCCCGGCCGCCCTCCGCAGTGGCACTGACCTGTGCAGTCTCACGTCTCAGACTCAGTGACAGTCTCACTGAGTGTCTCGTCCTTCCTTGGCTACGTCAGTGAGTGACGTAAGTGGCCCCGCCGCTGGTTCCCCTGGCCGCTCAGCCGCATGTGAAGGACTGGAGCGTGGACTGCAGGAGGACGGACCGGACCAGCAGGCAGTGTGGCGGCAGTGGCGTCATGGGGGGGGGCGGCAAAATGCACCATCGTCTGAGTTGGCAAAAATCCTTGCACCGGCCCTGCTGTGGCTTTGACTGCTAGTCTCACTGATCTACTTGGTGAAGAGCTATAACTGAGGACCTGTATTCCACAGAACTCTCAGTCTCTTCTTTATTTATTCTGTGGGTCTGGGCTTTCTGTATCTCTCTTACAACTTCTTGAATGTTCCCCCACCAGTCATCATATTGGCAGTCATCAGGGGGGCAACTCTACCAATTTGGCCATCTCCACACTGAGACACAGTGTGGAACAAGGCATCTTAAGTCAATAATGGGGGATAGGTCAGTTAAAGGGAGCCTATAGGCAATACTTGTGTCTTGTCCTTTACCCTCTGCTTGCCTTTTTTGGCACACCTTCAGCAGTTCAGGACATCTTTGCAGTGAAACTTTAGACCAAGCTTTGTTTTCTAGTATCAGATAAAAATGTCAGCTTAGAATGTAAGTTTCTTATGTGTGTGTCTCCATTGGGTGATTTTGTGCTAATTCTGTGTCCTATAGTGACCACCTATCATGAGAAAAGGAATGGAAGTGAGAAACTAAAAGCAATAAAACTTGACTAGTTTAAAACTAGAGCTGCTTCCTCTTCCCTACTGCAAAAGTTTTTAAAAGTTTTAGCTGGAGTTTACCCATAATGGTGCTCCTAACGATCATGTTGGTCAGAAATATTTAGTGCTGGACTCACAGATCAGTACTGACAGCAAACAGACAATTATGAATAAGATTGAGAATTTACCAGAAAAACAAGAACTGCATTTGGATAGCTGTTTATAATACTTAATACTGGCTTTATACTGTCGTGGACTGTCAGCATAAAATTAGGGTTCTCCTCACTGACTGAACTATTATCTTCCTGATCAATCCAAAGTTCCAGGATTTGGCTTCCATATTTTTCCAGAAGTTGAGAATAGCGAAAAAAAAACTTGAGAAAAAGGGGGTGATGAAAATAGACCAACCGGATTTCAGAAATGTTTTCAAGCAGTCTACAAACCATATTTACTGACATCTGCAGGATGTTAAATAGAAACACGAAAGTGAATGTTTCATAAATTAAAAGACAAAATCTAGGCAGTACAAGTGCAAAAATGTAATGCCTATTTATCATTTGCTGATATTTACATTACAGTGACATTAAACCCTCACACGTTCTTAAATAAAGCAATGCTGTATTGTGTGATTTACTGTAAACCAGGTAGTTTGCATGCTCTGTGCTGCTCTTTCTCTTAAATCTTCATATTTCCACATGCTGGCAGGACATTCTGTTTTGTAACTGACTCCATCCTGTGTCTGTGCATGCTCCCGTGCCACTGGTGTGTGCTAGTGCTGTTATTTTGATTTGTTGGGCTATGTTCGGCTCTGCATTTAGAACAAGGTATTTTTTTCAACAAACTTTATTGCTTATGTTTCTTCATAAATAGCATATAAATGTACTGCTTTGTGTACTGTATGTTGGCTGCAGTCCTTTTTTTTTTAACATGCATTATTTTTTAACATGCATTATTTTGTGCTGACATATATATTGATAATCAATGTAATGTTTATATTGCTCCATTTCTTTTTTTTTTTTTAAACAAATTTTGATTATGCTTTAGTGCTTTACAAGTACCGTATAAGCAATGTAATCCTATCATCACTCAAGTCTATTATATTTTTTTCCTATCTTGAAATATGGTTGGCTGCTTGTTTTACAAAGTCGACCATTTAAACATGCTTGATCATCTAAGCAGGGTTTTTTGTATTTATTTATTGTTATAGCCCCCCCCCCCCCCCTTTTTTTTTTTTTTTTTTTTTCTTTTTTCCCCCATTTTTTTATTTTCTTGCTAATCATTCACTTGCATTGCGTTTTATCAACATGTTCACCGCTCCGCCGCGTTTCCTTAATCCATGTAATTCACATGGATAATGTCGCTGGAAGTCACAATCGATGGCTTTTTTGCTGGATGCCGTGATAGACATAGATTACTGCACTGGAAGTGGATTACTGCGCTGGATGCCAGGATGAACCTAGATTACCACGCTGGACGCTGTGATCTACCTGGATTACTGCTCTGGACACCATGATGGGCCTGGATTACCGCACTGGACATCGTGATGGACCTGGATTACCTTGCTGTACGTCTGTTAACACGCTGGACGCCATGATCTATGTGGTTTACCGTATGCTGGAAGACATTCTTTTTAATAAAATGGATTTTTTTTTAACATGGTGTTTGTGTATTTATTAAGATTTTACTCTTTGTTTGAATGGGTAATAAAGGGATACCAATGTACTCCGTACTCATTCCAGTCAGGGGAGGGTATCTAGGCACCCTCTTATTAAAAAAAAAAAGGCTTCCCCCTGCAGACTACCACATCCCCTTGGGCACCGGATGTGGGGATGAGGCCCTTGTCCTCATCAACATGGGGACTAGGTGCCTTGCCATGGGGGTCCCCCCTGGCAAGGTACCCTCCAAATGTTGAGGGCATGTGGCCTGGTATGGCCAGGGAGGGGGTGTGCATGCTGACACCCCCCTTTCCTGGCCTGCCCAGGCAGCATGCTTGGAAAAGGGTTTTACGATGGATTTTTGGTGGGACACCCACTTAAAATAAAAAAAGAAATGGCGTGGACCCCACTAGAATTCATAACAGTCCCTTTGAGTCGTGTATATGTTAAAGGGAAACCCCCACCCAAAAAAAAAAACTTGTCAGGTCCCCCTAAAATTACCAAACACTTTTTCCTGGCAAGTTGCCTGGCAGGCCAGGAAAGGGGAAGGCAGCATGCACCCCCTTGCCAGCCATACCAGCCCACAACATTTGGAGGGTACCTTGCCAATGGTAGCCCCATGGTGAAGCACCTAGTCCCCACATCCAGTGCCCAAGAGGATCCTAATAAACACACAAACACCTTGTCAAAAATGTAATTTTATTGAAAGGAATGTCTTCCAGCATGGTAAACCACATAGATCATGGCGTCCAGCATGTTAATCCATGTAAAGTGCGGTAATCCAGGTCCATCACAGCGTCCAGCGCGGTAATCCAGGGTTATCATGGCGGCCAGCGTGGTACTCCAGGTATATAACGCCGTCCAGGTATATAATCCCCTCCTGCAAAATCACACATACTGATTTTAACATCAGGCTTTCTGGGTGTGAGCAGAAGGTGATTTTGGAGGTGTTTTCCAAGATTACCAGATTAGGCAAAACAGAGTGAGGTGAACTGGTGCAATACAGCTCTGTCTGCTTGAAAAACTGAACTACTCAGCAAGCCAGCTATGCTCCCTATATGCATCTTATTTATTTTTTTAATTTTAAATGGAGTGTACCTTTAATAAGGAATATGTTATTAAGTACTAACAGGTAAAGAATCAAAACAATTCAGAAATCATTTACCATATTCATAGCTTTACATTTGTCTTGACAACATGCTAAAAGATAAAGTGAGGCTCTAGTTACGCAGGAGGAAACCTCATATTGTTGGCTTTGCAGAGAATGGAGAAATGCAAGGACTGCCCAAAATAAATCTGTCTCAGGTATAAATCTGTGGGGGAAAAAATGTACACTACCTCATTAACAAGCTCTTATTGGTGTTATATACAGTCAGAGCAGGTATAGATTGTTGTAAATTAGTAAAATGTAACCCCTAGATAACCAAAATCAATATGTATTATGTGTATTAAAGGAGAATTATGGGGCGAGTGAAAAACACTCATCCCCATAATTCAAGGCAAGCTGTGACACTGAAGCTGTCACAGGTCGGCTCTAATGGTCACGAATCAGAGAACACATACCGCCGTTTGCTGACTTCCTGATCATCTGTCAGTCACCGCTCCCCTCTCCATTTCTCCAGCGCTAAATGGAGGAAAAGATGGGGAGAGGGTGGGCACACCAGGCTCTGCCGCTAGAGAGGTAGAGTCAGCTGTCAATCAGCTAGCATGGTGGATCTCAACAGTATTGTTGGTATCCGTCCCAGCTGCTGCGCGGCTCTGCACTCGCAATTGCCTGCTATACATGGATTTCTGGGTCACCAGATATTAGTATATGTCCTCCTGTGACCCCAGAGAGAACTATGGCCAAAAAAATTTAAGTCATAGTTCACCTTTAATGTTCCTAGGGAAGCAATCGGTGTGGTTCATTGATCATGTGACCACCAAACATGATAATAACAGAAATTGTGTGTTTAAAAAAAAAATACAAAGCTGGTAAGTTTCCCTTGTATTGCTTTTAGATTTACTCCTAGGCAGATAAAATTAGTTTCAGCTAGATTACAAACATTATAGGTCAGTTGACTGAGTCGGAAAATTACATTTAAAATGAATAATTATAGTTATTTACTATTTATAGTTCATAGATTGTTATATCTATAATAATTATTGTTCATTAACAGTTTAGGTTAGCATTATATATTATTAGGCTATGAAGATATGTTTCAACAGTTTCAAAGCCTAGAATTCCTTTTTTAATACAATTTTACTGGAATTTCTCATTTTTGCTTTGCTAAAATCATTGCATTAAAAAGGAGAACTATGAGGTGAGTGATTTTCACTGAACCTCGTAGTTTGAGCCGACGTGTGACAATTAATCTGTCACGCCGGCTCAATAGATTGGGAAATGAGCGGAACACATACTGTCGCTCGCTCACTTCTCGATCATGTCCCTGCAGAGAGCGGTGACTTGTCACTCATGGCTCCCTGCAGGGATCCCCCTTCCGTTCCTCCAGCGCTGACTGGCGGAACGAACGGGGGAGGGGGAGGGTACAGCTGGTTCTGCCTCTACATAGGCAGAGCCAGCTGTCAATCACACAGCTTGGTGGATCTCGACAGTAATGTCGGGATCAGTCCTGTCTGCGGTGGTCTCCGCAGCCAGGACGCTACAGCTCGTGGTATACGGAGCTTTGGGTCATGGGAGGATGCTAGTTTGTGTCCTCACGTGACCCTTAGGAGAACTATGGGGAAAAACACTTACCTCATAGTTCTCCTTTAAGAACATAGTATAGGGGCCCAAACAGTACTTTAAAACTAAAATGTACATACTTATTACAAAGCATACACGAATCTCATGTGTAGTAAAATTAGAAGCAATGTGAAATCACTAGCACTCCACTTTGTATAGAGGGACTGTAGAGAACAAAAGAAGCAATGGTCTCTTTTTCCATGTACAATATTTTATTAAAGATTTAAAAGTAACCTGGTGTCTTTTAGGGCTTGTTGACACTGTGGTGGTGAGTGAATGTAAGTGAATAATAAAAATTTTTTTTTAATCTATAGATAGATATAGATAGCTATAGAGTGAGCAGGCGATCGGTAGCCAGTACATAAGACCCCTGGGAATAAGCAGTCTCTTGGGCACAGATACCAAATCCAAGGGAGTAGTGGCAAACAGTGCAGTGTTTATTGGTGATATCTACAAGAGCATTTACAGGTGCTGTACAGTGACTCACAAGAAATTAACAAAAATAAAACCTAGACGTATCTCGGCACTAACTTCATACACAAAAGATATAGGTCCTAACTAACAGGCTGAGCAGGTTATCCACCACACCCTACCCACCATGGTATGCAGCGTATCGCATAGTATATAGAACGTTGCCACCAGGGTTATGAAACCTGAACACTCTAGCACTGCGCTGCAATTTTTTCTGGAGAACATACAGTAGGGTCTGCGCTTTTCGGTCGTTCCAGGGAAGCAATGCAGAATGGCACCCTCTATAGAGGACTACAAATCTCAGCAGTACTTTATACAGAAATGCTATTGTTATTGGGCATGATGCCAGTGACTCTTTACTCTACAAAAAAAACACAGGGCCATCTCTATAAAAGATTTAATTTAATTCTATAAATATATATGAGAAGAACTAGTTATTTAATGTTTTTTTCTGTATTAGTCGATATTTACCTGTCTTCCATAAGGTAGGCAACACAAGCAATAAAAATCAGAGCCTGTTGGTGGCATCTCAAATCTTCACCAGTATGAATATCAGGTGACTCCAGCAACACAGAAAGAGTTTGTTCTATACTGCCTTCTATGTGTATCATACTCTTATTCAAAATATCATATACTTCTGTAAAAAGGAAGTGTTTTAGTGAGTAAGCTAATCAGCAGCTGTTAAACATTCACGTATGCACAATTCAGTGTCATAAAAACTATTACAGTATAAAAACATAAAGTTTGCAAACATACACTGCAGTTTTGTATACACGTGCAACTGCATAGGATTGAATGCAAAAAAGTTCTTGTATACTGTATATGCCCAAAACAGGGGTTGATTTATTAAGGCAAATAAGTTGTTCACTTTGCAAGGAATGTTCCCTTGCTTAGTAAATTGGGTGAAGCTCTATTGAACTGACTTCAGATAATTGTGTGCAAGCATAAAATACTGGCTCTCTTTTATTTTCCTTGCACATGATTGGGTATTCTTTGCAAAATGAATTTTCACCACATTTAATAAGTGTACCTGAATTTGACGTGGAATCAGCTTCTTGCAGTCCCTGTACAGCAATGTTGGAGTGTGAGAGGAAGAAGCTGAACAAGGAACCAATCAGTTAAAGTGCTGACAAGAAACATACTGATAGGAAGAGAAAGCAGGGTGACAGAAAGATGAGCTCATCACTGAGCTGCTTTTTTCACTGTCCAGTCTGCATATGGGACTAATAGTAACCACAGGGCGTTTTACCGTACAAATTGTGTTATATACATTCTACCTAAATTTGCTAACAATGGACTTTATAATATGCTATATGAGTTATATGAGCTAATTGGTTGTCATGGACAACTGCTCCAGTTTTGATAAATCCCCCCCCCCCCCTTGTGCTCTACACCCAGGGACTGTGCTATTAAACCTTTTAGCTCGGTAGCTGAAGAAACTGTTCATGTTTTCCACTAACACAACTGTAGGTATATACAAATACCTTTTTAATCAATAGTAGGTGCCTTACGTTAGGTTTGGACAACAACATTTTTTATTAGGGGACACCAATCTTACATAGTTACATAGTTACATAGTATTTGAGGTTGAATAAAGACATTAGTCCATCAAGTCCAACCTATTTTAGCATCTTAGTCTGGTTATTGTTTTTTTAAATTCTTTATTTTATAAAACAGGGTTATCCATACAAGAATATTGCACATCTGTAAAAATACAATACAATCAAGGCGGAAAGTGCCAATACTAATAAGAGGCAGGAATTCTAATCGCATGGATCCTGTAACTTTTCAAATGACAATAATACATATAACAGCATACATATAGGGGAATTCGGACGAACATTAGGGGTATGGCGTTATGTGCATGATCCTTCTGCCTCACCCTACTGCCCCTATAATTTGGTGTATCACAACGGAAATAGGAGTCACAGTTTAACTATTTGTTCTGTCCGATGTAGTTTTGCTAAATGGGTGTATTAGCTCATCGTCTCATGGATGTTTAGTTTGGTTATTCTATTATGAGCTCTTGCAATTTAAAAATCCAGTTATGTTTTTACTGGAGAGCCGAGGGACGGCCAGTGCTAAGCCTGGGAGCCGCGGGGCAGAGGAGCTGCCCCGCGGCTCCCA
>NW_017306979.1:790486-804129 GCF_000935625.1 Nanorana parkeri | reverse complement strand
CCCCCCTCCCCCCCTTCCACATTCTATCCCTAAACTCAAATTCAATCTCTAAACTCTCCCCCCCCCTTTCGTTCCGATCGGTGCTGCTACGCATCATCACACTGAGTATCCTTTGCCTTTTCCCCACCGACCCCCTGACGAGCGCTTCACGCGGGACAAAACTCTAATTTTTCACTGCAGCTGGTAAGCAGGTGGGGGCTAGAGAGTCCAGAGAAAAGCTGCTGAATAGAAATCTGCAGTGCAAAGGCGAGTCCTCCTTGTGGCTGAAAGGCAATGCATCAGCACTTCCACCCCAGAGACCTAGGTTCAAATCCCCACAGCCACAAAACATGCACTGGGCAGACAAGCACTTGACAGTGGATGCCCATACTCTACGATATGCTACCCATGTTTTTTTAGAAAGGGAGGTTTGGAGGGTTCTATTGATCGAAGGAAATTAGGTTTCACGAAAATTTCAGGCAGGGGGAACGTTTGAGTGAAGCTAATAGAGTCAGGGATCAGAATCGTTGAAACTAAAAATGAGAAAGTGCATCTGTTTACGCTCACCCAGCTACAGGTGAGACCATTACCTTTCTTTCCTGCCACACCGAACCACATTTATTGCGCCAGGTAGTGGCGCTTCCGTCTCTTCCAATTTTTGTTTACAGTTTGTCACTCTCAATACCCAAAAAAGGAAAGTACCTTGACAGGTCCATCTTTTGGGATAAGGGGATACCAAATTGCATACACATATCCTGAAAAGTCCGCAAAAGTTGTTGACATTGATCACTCCCCATGGGTCCCACGAATAAGAAAATATCTGAATAGTGTAATGGGAGGTGAGGCCAGAAACCTGAACTATAACCCACTCAAGAAAACTACTAAACAATTTGAAGTAATAACAAGAGATTGCACAACCCATGGGGAGGCACATGTCCACGTAATAACATTCCTGGAAATAGCACCCGAGGAGGTGAAAACAGTCAAGGGGGACCAGCAAGAGGCAGAATGGCCTCTTATTGAAGAGAGGGCTTTATCAAAAGAGGTGTATTGGACCATGGATTCCTCCCTATCAATGCCATCGCTCACGGAGGTGCCCGAAGGGGAAGATAGGTGATGTATCAGCGGATACTTACCCATCTCCCTCTTGGAGACCACTCCAAGCAGATAAACATGTAAATTGGCATATGGTGGGAAATCAAACAGGCTCGCCTTATGTCCCAGTTCCAATTCCTTTTGTAGTTTGTCGACTACTACCAATTCAAACTGAAAAGCAGATTTCAAGTTGTCAGACATGGTAGGCTCATTTGATGGCTTGAAAGGAATCCAAAAACCATGATCCAAACTGCCCCTCAAAATCAAAGGCTCTCTATTAAGCAGGTACCTGTCTAGCCAAGGTTGCATCCTTTGCACGTTCAACGGTTGGCTCTAGCTGGTTTTGCCGGTTGCTGCGTTCCCTTCTGAAAACAGCAAACTGCTGGATGTGCCCCTCCACAGTGCGTACACTCATGTTTGAACTCATGGTTCAGCCCATAAGGGTGTTGCTAATGAAATATTAGGTCTTGAATTGGCAGTAGGGTTTGCATCAGGCATCACACCCATGCACAGCAGCACAGATTTTACAATGTCAAAGAAAAGGTCATCCAGGGTTGCTATTTCTAGCCCAAATCAGACCACAGACTTACATAAACAGGGCCTTACCATTTTGAGAATCCTTCATTCCGCCTGCTTTCATTTCCCACAGAGTGAAACACAGACAAGTCAAAAAGACTGAACAAGCATTGTTCAGGTTTCTGTTCCTTAAAATTGAAAAATTGTGTTAGTGTAACTGATGGAAAAACATGAAGCTATATAGTATTTTGTTATTTGTCCATAAGCTTAAAGTGTATTTCCACTTTTGCAGTCAAATTCGAGAAAACCCCTATATTTGTTTATGTGTTGCCATTCACACAGCATTACAAAAAATACATTCTCAAAAAATGTTTTCTTACCTTTTAGATGTTTTATTGCAGCAGGCAATATGACTGATTCCAAGTTTTTCTTAGCACCTTATAGAAAGACTTAGGACTGACATTTGAGGATTGTGTTTCTCTCATTAATTTCATTAACAGACTATGTTAGGACAGACAGTGTTCAAATCTACTTGACAAATTATAATTAAATCAGCGAGCACAGATAGGGTTAACATGAACTCCTGAACTCCTTACAGACGCTCCCTAACATTACAAAGAAGGAAAAGCAAGTAGAAATTTTAACCCTAAGTAGAAACCCTAACCCAAGTAAAAGCAATTTAAACTGCAAGAAGATTTTTTTTTTTTGGTTAGCTATTATGATATGTGAAAGGGAACATGTAACAAATATAAAATAGGTGTTATCCCAATTTGGCTGCAAAATTGATTAAAAGTCTTTGGATGAACACACACACACACACACACACACACATATACACACACATATAAAATACACAAATTAATGAAATTCTGCTTTAGTTTTGAGCATAGCTGGAACTACTTCAATTTGCACACCTCTCTTTACAGTATATTTTACACTGAATTACTTTGTGTTCCCTTAATGTGCCAGACAGGTCAGGTGACGCTGATGTTGACTGTACAGTCATAATTTTATCCTTATAGAAAAATGTTAGCAAAGAAAAAAAAAATGTAACTGAAGATAATAAACAAAGTGTTAAAAGGTTTGTCCACCCATAACTGAGATTTCAGTTTTGGTAGATGCTAGCGATGTATATCTGAACTCGGGGTGAAATGATAATTTACCCTTGCAGTGCCAGGCAAATTTTCGTCTAGGGAAACAGTATAGAGCAGTTTTACTTATCCTTTATCCCCCGCTCCCACAGATTTTCTCCTAGCTGCACAATCGGTCCCCTGAAGCGTGCTTCGCTTTGCCACTTCATCAGTCACAGGCACGATGTCATTACATACACGGGACAGGGTAAGAAAAACAGGTTTTTTATATTCTCCTAGACAATAATGAGCATTTAAACCTGGCAGTGCAGGGGGAACCCCACTGCAAAGATAAATTCAGATTTTACCCGCAGTTCGGCTTTAAAACAGAAAACTGCCCAAGCAATGAAAGACTTTTATTTTAGTGCCAGTGATAAAATATACATATTGTTAAAAGTAAAATTTTCAAGACTTAAAGCATATCTTACCAAAAAACAAAAATATCAGATATTTATAATTCAGAATCTGAATGGGCCTGTAGACCCGGACTAACACCACACTGCTAACATGTTTCTGACAAGATCCTGCCGGTGACAGAATAACCAACTCCAACCCAGCCATCAGAACTGGCTGGTCCATATAACCTATAGCCACTTCAAGAGGCACAGACTTTGCTCACACCAGGTGAGGTACCACCTTCAAAAGGTTATTTGCCAAGGGGAATAGTCTGTTCCACAACTCTACTTCTATAAAATGAAGTAATATGTAAATGAACAGTGTAATTCTTCTGGAGCTTGCTTGTTCTAAGACAAAGTAGTTACTGGATTTCCATTGTGCTTCCAACAACAGGATAAAACAATTCCAATTAGCTGATTTTATTTTATAACAAAAAGCTAATATCTTTGTATGTCATTTTATTTTGTGTCTTTTGTAATTTTTACTTCTGTACATATATTTCTATGCACTACCCACCTTAGGATATTAAATATAAAATTAAGTTTGGCCTTCTGTGTACTAAGCAAAAAAAAAATCACAACTCCCTAAAAGATTGTTGTATTGTATTACCAAGTGCCTGCATATTCAGTTGTAAGTTCACTGCTTGCATTGTGTAGCTGAACATTTGTGTTTTCTGTAATTGCAGCAGTTAGGGGTTGTTCACACAGTTTCTGCACATGCAGTGCAGTGTGTTTTGCCATGTTTTTATCGCGTTCTGGGCCGCTTTTCTATCTTTTTAAAACATTTTTTTTTGCCTTAAATTGGTTTTCAGTGCGTTCCAGGGCATTTGCATGCATTTTTTATGCGTTTTTCATGCATTTTGGTGCGTTCCAGAGCAGGAAGAATTGGGCATGCTGCAGCTTTTCCACATGCTCTGGAAGTAAACACTCTGGTATGAACTAGAGCCCAAAATACCATTGGAATACATTTTTGATGCGTTCTGTAACTGCTCTGCACCTGCTCCGCACTTGGTGTGAACAAGCCCTTAGTTAACAAAGCATGAGACAACCAAACTGATTGCTTAGAGATTATTGTCAATGTATTGAAGCTATCGTATCTGCCATAGACAGGGACAGATCTCAAGAGGGATCTCTATGTATATGTGCGTGTATGGTTGCCTAGCAGACCAGACGGCTAATGAATGATTTTGGGTGGGTCTACCTCTAGTGGTGACTGGTGGTATTGTAGGCTGTGGTCACAGCCTTGTTTTTCTTTCCAAAGTAAGCTCTTTTCTCATCGCTCCTTCCCCAAACAAGGATGTCACTGGTTAGCAAGTCAATGTGGACTTGATCTCTTGACCTTGGGTGTCAGAGGTAAGATATTGATGTATGCATGCCATTTTTGGTTACATGTGGCTGAGCCATAGCTAACCATCACTTTGGATAGCTAATCCTGATCGGGTTTAGGAATCCCAATGTGCATATGGATAGCCAGGCACATTAAACTTGAGAGGAATGTAATTCAAATAACGGTTATTTTTATGATTTGTTTTATAATCAGTATTTTATCCTTACTAGTCATATACAATCAACATTTTCTTTGGATTGCTAGAATTTTAATTCACCAGATTGTAATTAAGCCCAACTGATGTCTCCCATTTGTTATGCAGTTGGGGTGCTTAACAAATAAAAAATATGGTATTTAATTTTATTATGTGCTTAAAACAGTAGAAAGCTGTCCTGTGCAAACAGCATCCTGGCGCGCGGGATAGCTGTTCTCATACAGACAGCAGTGGTGTGGGTCTCTGGCCGTCTGACAACCCCCCTGCACAGTACCCCAATCAACAATGCTCCTGCTCCCTAGGCTTCCTACTATGCTTCCTACACATAGTAATAATAAAAAAATTATGGTATATTCTTTACTTGTTATGCAGCCTGACTCGGCCTTAAGCAACCAGAAAAATATGCACTTTACAATGTTTTCTTCTGTATTTAGCAGTATATAGTCCCTGCTGTTTTGCTTGTCTACATCTTCTGGAAACCTATATTTATTTAGTGTGAAGAACCTGCCTGTCTCAGAGTAACATGAATACTATTCTATTAAAAAAAAACTTTGATTCTGTATATGTTAATAGTATATTTTAATGTGCCACTGTTGAGGACACCCTCTTTGCTTAAGTACTTATTAAAATGATGTTAGTGATATGTACCACAATACGTTTGGTGGGTAATTTGGTTCAGGAAAGTTGTGTGCTAAAAAGTATACCTCCAGAGTGGGTGCACTCCATCTGCAGTATTAATGGTAGATTTTTCAATGTTTCATAAAAGGCATAAAGACAAGTATTTTTAAACTTGTAAATATGCAATAAAATGTGTATATATTTGTAATCAAAATGCTTTGGTTTTGGTCTGGTTTCAGTGTAATCAAAGTTCTTACCAAGTAATGGCAGCTTTACAACCACTAGAGAACAGCAGTGGCATATAAACATTACTTTGCTCAATATTCTACTAACCTTTGACCTGAACACAATGTTGATTTAACCTCCATGGATAATCTAATGAATGAAGCAGAAGCTGCAAAGCAGAACACAAATAATAAAATGGAAAAGAATACTTTGCTTCCATAATGGCCTTGGATACAGTTTCAAAAATAGTACTGTTTTCTGTCACTATTTATATCCTTATTCATTGTCAGCACCACCCATAATTGTGTATAACTGTTTTCTCCGAATATGTATTTTTAGATATATCTAATTTTGCGTGCTTCCTGTAAATGCTATGTTTTTGCATTTACATCACAGTCAACGGTTGCAAGACCGGGCTTGGTTACAGCTGTCAAACCAATTACAACTTTATGAGAATACATAATTGAAAGAAATTCATTTAGCCTCAGATTTAAATTCTGGAATAGTTAATTTGGAGATCAGTTTGCTCTTTTCTTCTTTGAAATGTGTACATATCAATTATGTCTTTTATGAAATTTTTTAACCTTCCATCTTATAAAATATAAGATGGAAGGGACGGCATTGGCGTTCCTTAATTCTAAAAACCCCATTCTTTTCCCTCTGTGTTGATTTGATATACTGGTCACAATAATGTGGCCTTTTTTAGAATGGTGTACCAGTTGTTCTCCTTTTTGTGAAACTCCAAGATTCCTCATATTAAACTTAGGGGTCTATTCACAAAGCTACCGAAGGATCTAGCCGTAGCTTCGGCTGATCTTTCGGGTAGCTTTGGCCCCAGGACCACTTCGGTTCAGGGCTGCTGTACGGGCTACTCACTATAGCCCGTACAGCACCCGAAGTTGGCCGAGGGGCTCAGTCGACCCGAAGGCATATGCTTCGGCTCGACTGAGCCCAGGGGTAATTCGAAGCCGGCCGAGCGGCCAGCCACTGGCCATCCGACAGCCTGCTTCTCCCAGCGGGGCGGAGCCAGCCGTCATCTCACGGCTGGCTCCGGCCACTTGCAGAAAGATCAGCGTCCCTGGTTACCAGGTAACCAGAGACGCTGATCTATCGTTGCACTAAGGCCCCGGCGGAGCTGCTGTAAAATCACAGCAGCTCCGTACGGGTTCTCACTGTGTAATGACACATGGGCATCCCTGGTTACCTGGTAACCAGGGACGCCCATGTGTCATTACGACGAGAGCTTAGGAGAGCTGGCAGTGATATAAAAGCCGACTCTCCTAAGCTCTCATCCTAATGACAGAACAGCATCTGCTGGTTACTAGGTAACAGCAGACACTGTTTTGTCATTAAGATGAGAGCTTAGCATAGTCGACATTCATATCCCCGCCGACTGACAAGCTCTGACAGCTGGTACCAGCCAATAGAAAACAGTTGGGCGGAGCTAGCTGTCACTGCTAGAACCGCCCAATCGTTTTCGATTTTTGTTTTTTCTACTTTTTTTTTACTGTTTTTCTATTCTGCTCGGTACCACAGAGGTACCGAGCAGAATAGCCGAGCCGAATGTCGCTCAGCGGTATTCGGCTATTCACTCACTGCTGTTCGGCATCTATGAGAATAGGCCGAACAGCAGCGAGTAGCATGATGTTGGATCAGCTGAGTCGAACTCCTTCTGCACTTCGGGTCAGCATGTTTGGCCGACCCGAAGCCACCCGATGTACGGCTGATTTCAGCCGATATACGGCTGAAATCAGCCGTACAAGCCTGAAGTGAATAGCCAAACAGTGTTCGGCTCACTTCGCGTTGGTTGTTTCCTTCAGAAGCTTTGGACTCAAGGTGGCCTAACACTCCCTGAACTCAAAAAGTATTATCTGGCTGGCTAGATGGTGGTGGTTAATCCTTGGCTGACTGCGGAGGATAGTGATGCATATTAATGCACCTTATAAGGAGGCGTAGGTTACCTCATGGTACACCTGCATGCAATATATCGACTGCATTAATATGCTCACACTTGGAGACTCATATAGATAGAGTTAGGACCACACTTTGCAGAGGTGCCTTGGCGCGGCGGTGTGCCTTCTACATATTTTTGGCCAAAAGTTTGTGCAACTAAAACCTCTGTTTTTAATGCATACTGTTGACAGGGTAATTTGTTTTGTTGCAGGCTAGCTGGCAGGTGAGCTGGGGATTTTTTGTGTTTTGTATTGTTCTAAGCCTTCCCATGCGCGCCCTGCCATAAAGGCTGGTTATAGATTCATGCAGCTACCATGTTTTTCTACTTATACAAGACTGCCTACCTTAGAGGGGCATGTCCAAGGAAGTTTGACAAGGTTTGGGGGCGCTGGGTTGACTCCTCTGCCACTATGGCTTTTGGGTCAATTAGTAGGGTGGTCTAGTTACCCCTTATTGCCTTTCTCCCTACAGTTCTTAGCATTTTAGCACTTCCTCCTGTGAATCTGGTTGATCCTTCTTTATGATATAGTCTGTTGTCCTTTGACTTATGCTGTAGGGGTGACTACCTATCATTGGGTTGGCTGGGGATTTGGCTGTAACCTTCTACCTGTTCTCCATATGGATCTGTTTTTGCTTCTAGCCTAAGGGCTTGTTGTGGGCCCAACTCTCTGGAGGGGGGCGGGGGTTGTTACGGGGTTTTGTTCTAAGTTTTAATTCATGTTTCTCTGTTTGTAACTGAAATGTGAACCCCTACCTTTTGGTAGGTGTCTTGAGTTTGCTTTTGTGTTATTGTATTATGCAAAAGTTGAATAAACAGAATACATTTTTTTTTTTTTAAATACAGAAACCCTTCTGTGGTCTATCTAAAGCTATCCACAGAAAAGCCTGAATCTGAACTCCTCCAAACCTTAAAGCTACATGGGACCGTTGGCCCAATCAGCTACGGGTCAGGGCATTCCCAATCTGCTGCGCATAAACAAAGGGGCAGGATGCTGGTGCTGATGTCATTGATCTTACATGGCCACATCAGGTCAATGTCAATGACTGAGATTCCAAAGCCTAGATTCTAGATAAACAAACAGCATACTCGAAGATTACACAAACATTCAGTGACAAGACAATGTAAATTGTATGTGATTTTAAATTGTATGTAAATGTAAAAATAGGATTTTTGTACTCACCGTAAAATCCTTTTCTCTCCGTTCATTGAAGGACACAGGGCAACAGATCGTAGATCCTGAATGGTAGAGTATATCGCCACCTGCAGGAGTAGGGCGCTAGGCACATAAAAGAGAATACAGCCAAGTGCTGGTGGCCCAACCCCCCACTTGCTGACAAGTCTCCAGTAAGTAACAAGCAGTTAGGAGTGCACACCCCACAAAAAAGGGCGGGACCTGTGTCCTTCAATGAACAGAGAGAAAAGGATTTTATGGTAACTATAAAAATCGAATTTTCTCTCCCGTTCATTGAAGGACACAGGGCAACAGATCGTAAATCCTGAATGGTAGGGACGTCACCAAGCAGTACACAGAAGGGAAAAAGTTGTTTGGTGATGCACAGAGCCTACCTTTCTGGAAGCCAACCCCTGGTTGATTAGTAGTGAGGAGAGGACAGAGAAAGATGGGGTTTTTTTTGGCTCCAGAAAGAACAAGTCCAATAAACTCCAGTCTCGAAAGTATATAAAAAGTATAAATTTATTAAACAAGTAATTTGTAAAAAGCATTGGGTGTGCATAGAGGGTATAAAAAGAGATGTACACCCCAGAGGGACAAACCTCCTATCACCCCCTAAATAACATCAAGCAAGGTTTAACTAGATGGTCATGGACCTGAGCATATAAGGTACAACATCATAGCAACAAAAAAGACATAATATTGGTTAATTTAATAAACCTCGGATGCAAGGAACAATGCCTATAGAGGTGATCATTGGCTTGCAATGCTAGAGGAGCATTGCTTGTGGGCTCAACGCGTTTTGGGCCAGGGGGCTCTTCATCAGGAGGAGAGGGAGGTAGTCCCTGCAGTGTGAGGTCAACAAGTGCTCGCCATGGGCATCGAACGGACCATGGGCATGTGTATCCAGAGTGGAGGAGGTATAAAATGCACACCAGAATGGGCCTAAAACCACCCTCCACCTAAGGACGCCGATGTTGGTGGGGCCGTTACCAGCCCTGCACTGACCTGCGGCCACGCTTTTTGTGCCGCCCTGGTGGTTGATGTACGCCACCGCGGTGGCGTTGTCAGACTGGACCTGAACCGCCAGATGCTGAAGCCGGGTCGACCAATGGAGGGAAAGGTGAATAGCCCGAAGTTCCAACACATTTATCGACAGACGAGACTCCTCCTCCGACCAACGACCCTGCGCGGTCAAGGAGTCCAGGACTCCACCCCAGACCCAAAGGCTGGCGTCAATGGTGACCACCGTCCAGTGCACAGGAGGTGCGCAGGACTTCCCCCGCACCAAGGCCTGGAGAGTGAAGCCACCACCGCAGGGAGGACCTCGCCTCATTAGACACCTGAATCTCCCTGTCCAAGGAGTCCAGGGGGGACTTGTTCCAGTGCACCAGGATGTTCCTCTGCAGAGTCCTGGTGTGGTGTTGTGCAAAGGACACCGCCTCGAAGGAGGCCACCATGAGACCCAGGACCTGCATGCAAAAGTGAATGGTCGACTGCCGGCGAGCCCGCAGCAGCCGGACTTTGGAACGAAGTTTCAGGAGTTTGTCCCGAGGGAGAAAAACCCGGGCCCAAACCCAGATACTCCAGGTGTGGAGAAGGCACCAGGCAAGACTTCCAGAAGTTCAGGAGCCAACCGAACTCCTCCAAGGACCGCACCGTGACCTCCAGAGCCGTCACCATAGAGGAGTGCGACTCCGCCCATAGAAGCAGATCATCCAGGTAACCCACGATCGAAACCCCCCGACAACGCAACAGCGCCAGAATCGGTGCAAGCACCTTGGTGAACACCCGCAGGGCCGACGCCAGCCCGAAAAGCAGCACCACAAATTGAAAATGCTCCTCCCCCACTGCAAAACGAAGATACTGCTGATGAGACCAGGCACATGATGGAGGCCAGCAGATCCCCCTGATGAAGCCAGGCCACCACGGACCGGATCGACTCCATCTGGAACCGACGAACCAAAAATCCGCAAAAAGCCAAAGGCGCCCCCCCACCGTGGGAACAAGAGTCGGGGCACGACCTTCATGCGGACTGGGGCTTGCCAGCGGGCTTGGCAGACTTAGGCTGCCATGGACGCTTGGAAGATTAAGAAGAGGAGGATTTGTTAAACTTCCCGCCCTTGTCAGAGGGCGGAGGGGGCCGAAAAAGCCGCTTGTGAGCAGAGAAAGTGGGCCCAGGCTTCTGGTGCTGCTCCTTCCTGCGCGCCTGGGGAAGGAAAGTACTCTTACCACCCCACCGTCAGATCTTTAATGATCTCATCCAAAGTGGAACCAAACAGACGGTCCCCAGTAAAGGGCAATTCTTGCAGAGCCTTCTTGGAAGCCTGATCAGCAGACCAGCACTTAAGCCAAAGTGAACAGCGAAGCGTCACTGCCGACACCTTGGACACCAAGGGCACCACATCCAAGGCCGAATTGCAGACATACCGAAGGCCTTGCACCAACTGGTCCGCCAAATCCATGAAAGCGGGAGAGGCATTCTCCTCCGCAAGACCCTGATGCAGCATCTTAGCCCACTCCGTCAGAGTCTGAGAGACCAATGCCGAAGCCAAGACCGGACGCATGAGAGCACCCGAGAGAGAGTACAGGGTCTGCAAAAGCGCCTCAGCCTTCCTATCGGAGGGGTCCTTAAAGGACGGAGAATCCTTCACCGGAATTACCATGGCCTTGTTTAAGCGAGAGACCGGGGGGTCCACCACCAGCGGAGAAGACCACTTAAGACACAAAAGCCTCCTTGAAGGGATAGTGAACCGAGAAACTCTTAGGAACCGCAAAAGACTTGGTAGGCCGCTTCCACTCTTTATAAATGAAGTCATCAAAAAAGGAGGCCCCAATCCAGACCGGGGCATCGAGTAGCGGCCGCCAAGTGAGCGGCGGTAGGCGTGGAAGTGGCCGCCACACAATGTGGCCATACAAGCACCCCCAAGGCCTAATTCCCACCCAGAGGAAGCCTGCACAGGAGCCACCGCCAGCCATGGACCCCCGACCAGAGCACCCTGAGGGAGAAGGGGGGGGGGGAGGAAGACACAGGAGGCTGCAGCTGTGACAGTAGGTACCTATACAGAGGTACTGTATCTCATAAAATAAACTTTGATAGTCCTGTTCAGCATGAGGCCCCTGCATTTTAATAAAGCAGGGTAGATTATTTTCCTTTTTCAATCAACCTTTTACTAGTTAGTTTTTATTTGTGACATGTAAAAAATACTGAAACATACCTAGCTTTACAGAAAAAGTTTCCTTAAGATTGGGTAAAACTGCAAATATATCAGTAAGCAATAAAAAAAATGTCTCCATTGTTGCTGGAACTGGCATATGTTCATAATATTTCTGTATGAATAAAATTGAAACTAATTAGTATAAAAGGCATCAAGGAAATGTACACCCATATGCATTAGTAGACATGTCAGTAGGCATGTTACCTGTCTCTTTCCACACTACCCACACATTAAAAACAATATTGTTCCACAGACATTAGATGCTAATTAAAATCTAATGTCTGTGGCCAGAGGCGTAACTAGAAACCTCAGTGCCCCGATGCAAGAGACTATTAAGGGCCCCCCAAGAAACTATTAAGGCCGCTCGCCACCCGTGAGGGGTAATTATAACAAATCTAGCTGTTGCAGGAGAGTCTTCATGAGTTTTTTAAGATTTTAAATGTTTGTTCTGTGTGATTTATGTGTTTATATTTTTCTACTCTATTAAAATCATTTGTAACAAATTCATATGCTACGATATAATTAATCAGTTAGCTCCACTCAGGGATTTCCTTGTTGCTAAGGGGAACCATTTTTTTCTATAAATTAGAATACCATTCCAGGTCCCGGTCGCAATTGCGACCCTGGTAGTTCCGCCAGTGTCTGTGGCCAGTTTATAACTTCAAAGAAGTCTCACCACAAGTTAGTAAGGGTTGTTAAATGCCCCAGGGGGCCATGTGCACATAGCACTTGTCCTAGTTAGTATTGTGGTTCGTACAAATAAAAAGAACTAAGCCAGTAATCTCGCACAGCCCCCACTTTATTCTGCAGCCGCGTGTCAGGTACCTGTTCGCGGGAGATGCCGTGTCCCTCTGCGGGGACATAGACGGAGAGGTTATCCAGCAGCACGGGCCGGCTGCGCAGGCGCAGACTCCTCATCTGCTTCCTCTGCCACTGTTAAAAGATTGAGGCCACAACCTCCTGCAGCTGCCTGCTAGTTCTAAGTCAGTGACGTGCCTTCTGGGCTGGGTGAGGCATCCCCCAGCCCGCCGAGGCTCCACCCCCGTCCTGCTGAAGCTTTGCTCGTCACTGCTGAGGCATCAAGAGCAATGTTTTTTTTTTCTTTTTGTTGCTTGGACCAATGGCGCTTTGCCATTGGGTGTGAGCCATCCACAGAGCTCACGCCTCTAACACAGATTACTGGCTGTGACAGCTCTTGCCTCACCAAGTTAGGTTACACAAGCAGTTGGGAAGCCCACTGCTGTGTAACCTAACTACCTGTCAAAAGCCGGATGCAGAGCTGCCTGTAATTAACAGGCAGCGCTCCGTCCATGACAGGTTACACAGAGGGGAGGACCTGTAAGCTGATCTGAATGGAGAAAAAGCTGTCAGCTTCAGACTTGAAGCTGACAACTTTTTTCTTCATAATACTACGTGAGGCACTGCCTCACCTGCCTTTCCTGACCGCACGTCCCTGTTCTAAGGACAGGGCCATAGCGAATGCGAGGCGACTGAGGCTCTCGCCATGGGTGCAGGTGCGGGGGGGGGGAGCAGCCAGGGCTCTGCCAGTGGGGTGGCACTGCAGCTTCTCCTCTGGATCCCCGCTGCTCTCCCCATCTGTAAGCGCCTGCGGTGTGCAGGCATTTACATGCAGCTGCGGTCACCTGATCATTAACTTCAATGGGTGACAGAGGCCGCTTGTAAACGCCAGATAGATTAGGGATTCCTGCTACAGGAAGACGCAAGTTCCTGACGCAGGAATCCCTAATTGCACCTAAAGATACAGGTTTGAATGGAGCCTAATACACTTCTAACCCCCCCC
>NW_017306979.1:780593-790390 GCF_000935625.1 Nanorana parkeri | reverse complement strand
CACATAAAAAAAACTGCCCTGTACTGCCCTGTTGCGAGCTCAGTCTATTAACAGTAGCACAGGGAGTAGGGGAGGCAGGGCTGCAGATTGGAGAGGAGGCTATAGGAGGTTGCAGGCTCAGGGGGTGCCCCCATAATGTTCAGCACAATATGTTCTCATTCTTCTAGGTGTATTGATGCTTTGCGACATTCAACTAAAAAATCTAAAGCCATTCTGTTGCTAAAACAGGATATTGCGGGCAGGGGCGGCTGCCGGGGCCCAAGGCAGTTGTAGGGGCTCACTGAGGTCCATCCCGGGGATTGTAGACAGAGGGGGACTTCAAAACAGCCTCCGCAGATTCTTCTCCCCTTGGCCGCTCTGTGGCTGCAGCGGGCGAGGAGAAGAATGTGTACAGCTGTCACTACTCCAGAACAGCGATCACTCTTCTCATTGAGAGAGCTCTCGATCACTGAAGCCGGCACATCTGTGTGCACTGTAAGTTTTTATTCTTTCTGGGTCACATTTGCTGACCTCTGCGTCACACCCTGACCTCTGCACTCTGCGTCACACCCTGACCTCTGCACTCTGCGTCACACCCTGACTTCTGCACTGTGCGTCACACCCTGACCTCTGCACTGTGCGTCACACCCTGACCTCTGCACTGTGCCTTACAACTGACCACTGCAGCTCGGAAATAACATTTTTCAAATTGATTCAGCTGCGTTAGTTCCTGCGCAGCAGCCTTCTGTTGAATCACCCGGCACCTGCTTACAGTGCTTTTGCCACTGTCACATCTCCCCCTCCTGAAACCCTCCGCACCCCTCCTGAGACCCTCAGCACAAGACATCAGGCCGGTATTCCAGAGCAAAGTGGCAGCACAGAGTATGTACCAAATTCATATACTATTATTCTGCATTGCTTTATAATGTATTGCTGGGATTTGTACTCATCTGCAGGTGATGGTATTTTGCATTAGAGTGTAAGCTTCTCTGTATTGAGACAGCTGTGACTGGTTCAGTGTTCTCTGTACAGTACTACGGTATATGTCAGAGCTATATGAATGTAAAATAATAGTGTGCGACTATGGGGGGACATTAGAGTGTAAGCTCCTTTAGTGCAGAGAGAGCTGGGGGGTTAGGGGGCCAGTGAGATCCAGTTCCGGCACCCCCCCTTGGGAACAAGAAGGGGGGCCCCCCTGAGAAAAAATCTTGCACCAGGGCCCTGTGTTCCTTAGGTCCGCCACTGTTGTGGGGGGTCAGCTCCAGACTGAAGGAAAATATTGCAGCCTGAGAGGCTTTTTATTTAATTATGTTTTTTAAACAAAATATTAAATGATTGCATTTAGCTCAGAGTTGGGCTTCACCTTCTGGCAACATCTCTGATGTTCATTAGGTATCCATAGAGCGGAACAGTACATTGAGCCATTTGAGGTGGAGTTACAATAAGGATTTATGCGTTAAGGCTATTTAATGCTTAAAAATCCATGTTGTGCAAATAAAACCCAAACAAACATTTTGATGGTGTAAAATAACAAATGCGGTTCAAATAAATCATATATCTTAGTGAACTGCCTCTACTATCTGCTTGTCAGAGAAGCCTAGGATGGAATCATTCAGAAATGAATGATCAGGTTCTTGGTTCTTTTATGCCCTAATCTGTATAATGTCACAGGAGATGTTACTGCTTCAAGGTTGATTATGATAATTGCTAATAACTTAAATAATTTCATTTTGGATTGTGTGAAAGAGTTAAAACCCCTTCCGGCTTTTTTGTTTTGCTATTTCTGAACCAGGAAGTTATGAGAAATCTCCCAAAGTGAGGGGGGTGTCCCCTCTTAAATTAGTGTTTCCATTGGAAGATTTCCCTTTACCTCATGTTACATTTACCTCATGTTCTGGGAAAACTTTAGGAACTTTGAAGTCATTCAAAATCATTAATTTTTGATCTGACAACATTTGGCCTTGGAAATATGTTTGTCATAAGGTGGGTTGAAGCTTTTAACATTTAAAACAATCCTACAGTAGCAGTAATAACTGCTCCATCTTTTGTCACTTTAAAGTGTATCTATACTCAAACATTAACTTAAATCATGTTAATTGTCAAGTCTGGTAAAATAGTTTTGGGTTAACATTTGAATCAAAATTAAGGTCTATGTAGAGTGAGAAGAAGCTAGAACCTTTATCAAGTTGTTACTGCTGTCTATGGGGTCCATTTACCAAAAGCAAATGGGCTGTTCATTTTGCAAGGGAACTTTTCTTTAGTTTAGGTCACCCTTTAGGTCAGGTCACTGTGCCCATGTTATGGGTTTAGGACCTGTTCACACACGCGGCAGCTGCTGGAACGTACAGCAATCGCTCACAAAACTTCCACCTTCGTTCTGGGGTGGGAGGGGGCGTGACAGTGCATAGCACCGCAGCCACGCCCCCTACCGTGGGAAAACATTGCCTGCGTTCAGGTCCACTGCAAATGCAAAAAATGCTGCATGCTCTATTTTTTGCGTTGGCAGTGGACCGGAACGCAGGCAATGTTTTGCCACGCGTCCGATCGCACTGCAGGTGGGGGGGCCTTCCGCCCCAGAACGAAGGGGGAAGTTTTGTAAACGATTGCTGTACGTTCCAGCAGCTGCCACTCTGGAACACACCGCAATTGGTGTGAATGGGCCCTAGGAGTGACCGCGCTGCCAAAACTGAATGTAACACATATAGGTTCCTATTTACCGGTACATTCACACCATCCAGTGCGTTCATCTCACACTCTCGTGGCATGAACGCACTAGATCACTGAGGGCCGGTTCACGCCAACTCCAGTGCGTTCCAGCACGATTCGCTGCTGGAACGCACTTGAGAGCATCCCGGCAGGCTTCCAGCATTCAGGGGCAGGAGGGGGCGTGGCAGTGTATTAAAGTCAATGGCACCACAGCCACTCTGCGATCACCCGCACCGGAACACAATGCCTGTGTTCCAGTCCAGTGCGATCTGAAAAAAATGCTCCAAGCACTATTTTATCATATCGCACTGGACTAGAACGCCGGCATTGTTTTGCCACCATTCCGGTGCTGACGATCGCACTGCAGGCAAGGGGTGTGGTCCCCCCTCCCACCCCTGGATGCAGGGAGCTCGCCGGGATGCGCTCCAGTGCGTTCCAGCAGCGAATAGTGCTGAAACGCCCTGGAGCTGGTGTGACAGGGCCCTGCATCAGACTCTCCCTGTGTTCTGGGGCAGTAGGGGGCATGACGGTGCCATTGAAATGGCATGCACGATTTTTTGCAATTGGCTTTTCCCGCCCCCAGACATGGTGAGAGTCTGATTAACCAGTTGACATCCGGGGTGTTAAACCCCCTTCCTATCCAGGCCATTTTTCAGTATTCAGCGCTGCGGTACTTTGACTGACATTTATTCCGTCATGCAGCGCTGTACTGAAAATGAACTTTATACCCTTTTTTGGGGACAGATAGAGCTTTCTTTTGGTGGTATTTATTCACCACTGGGGTTTTTATTTTTTTAATATATTAACCCCTTCATATTCTAAAACATTTATTATTACCCAATTTTTTGGTAAAATATGAAAGACGGGGTCACGTCGGGTAAAGAGACACCAAACATGTCAAGCCTTAAAATTGCGCACGCGTGCGAAACCTCGAAAAACTACATTACCCAAAATTGGCCATAGGCGACGCATTAAAAGCTTTTACCGCTCATCAGTTTAGTGTTATCAGTGATTGATGGCCCTAAAATGATTGCTCTCACTGTTCGCGGCAATATGCAACGTGTAGCGCAATTGTCATTTTTGCGCGCTGGCGCATCCGACGCATATTTACGCTTATATTTGCGTAAACGAAGGGGGGGGGGTTACTTTTTTTATTTGTGAATTATTTTTTTTTTACAGTTTTTTGTTTGTGACTTTTATTATTTTTTACACTTATTGTTATTGCTATTACATAGGGGGATACAATCCCCCTATATAATAGCACAGGTACACTGACAGGCCCTCTTTATGGAGACAATAGGGGTCTCTAGGACCCCTAATGTCACCTGGAGACCCCAAAAGAATCTGATGAAGCACAGATCTGCTTCATCAGCTTCTTCTCTCTGGCAGTAGGAGCCAGATGACTGACAGGTGAATGCGGAAGTGATGTAATGCACATCACTTCTGCATTCACACTACAGAGGGAAATCAGCAAGGAGCTGATCTCCCTCCCTCTTCCTCCTGACACCCTCCCGAGCCGGTCCCGGGCCGCAGATGGGCTAGCGGATCCCGGGATTTTAGGTGAGGGGTCAGGAGGGGGGAGACGGCGGCACTCGCGTGCGGGGGGGCCTCCGAAATTCACGCCATACAACCGATCGGCTGTATGTGATACAGCCGTTAACGGCTGTAGAAACGAGTGGGTCTTTCCTGCCCGGGGGCGTGCGCGAGCAGGAAAAAAATGCCATCTGGAGACGGCAACCCGCTGATGCGAGTCTGCCGTCCATTTTTTCATAATGGGCGGACGGCAAGAGGTTAAACTATCCAGAGTGTTCATGCCACGGGACTGTGAGATAAACACACTGGATTGCGAATGGGCCCTTAGTCAAAGTATTGATTTTGTCTTTATATAATGTTTCAGGTGCCCAGTGTTCAGAAGTATTGTAATAGAACAGTTCTGTGTTACTGCATTTTTACCACTGAACTGTGCGTTCTTTACCACTGAACTGTGCGTTCTTTACCACTGAACTGTGCGTTCTTTACCACTGAGCTGTGAGTTCTTTACCACTGAGCTGTGAGTTCTTTACCACTGAGCTGTGAGTTCTTTACCACTGAGCTGTGAGTTCTTTACCACTGAGCTGTGAGTTCTTTACCACTGAGCTGTGAGTTCTTTACCACTGAGCTGTGAGTTCTTTACTCCTGAGCTGTGAGTTCTTTACTCCTGAGCTGTGAGTTCTTTACTCCTGAGCTGTGCGTTCTTTACTCCTGAACTGTGCGTTCTTTACTCCTGAACTGTGCGTTCTTTACTCCTGAACTGTGCGTTCTTTACTCCTGAACTGTGCTTTCTTTACTCCTGAACTGTGCTTCTTTACTCCTGAACTGTGCTTCTTTACTCCTGAACTGTGCTTCTTTACTCCTGAACTGTGCTTCTTTACTCCTGAACTGTGCTTCTTTACTCCTGAACTGTGCTTTCTTTACTCCTGAACTGTGCTTTCTTTACACTGCAGGTGTGTGGAATTCCTATCGCCCGACGCCCGGGACATGTAGTTTCGGGCGCGTCGTTTTTTTGTACACTTAGCTCTGCTTGTCCGGAGCGGGGCTAAGTGTACATAGTGAAGCCGCCGCTCGTTTTCAAGTGATCTGATCACTTGTATGAAATGAGAAGCGGCGATTCTGTCTGTCTGTCCGTGTACCCCCCCAGTGGTTTTCGGGGTCCCCCGCTCCTCTGGCGGACCCGAGACCACGGAACCTGAGCTCACCATAGAGCCCGCAGAGCAGACGAAAAACGTTAGTTTTTCGTCTGCTCTGTGTTATCACTGAGACTGTGGCGCTGTGATCACAGCGCCACCTGTCTCAGCTGTCAGGAACTACATGCAAATAAACGCACGCATAGGACATTGTGTGTGTGCAATGAGTGCTGCCGCCATTTCACTGTGCCATATTGTGGTAGCGAGGTAGCAGAACATTCCCACACGCACAATGTGCATTAAAGGGCAAGTTCACTTTCCCAGGTAATATGGGAAAATGGAATTACCCGATCAAATCTGGCCCCCTGTCTCTCCCAAACCCCCCCACCCCCCGACTATACTTATCTTTCAGCAAACAGTACTTTCCCTCCGCCGGTACAGGTATACTGTCCTTACCCCGT
This sequence comes from Nanorana parkeri, assembly GCF_000935625.1. Lineage (NCBI taxonomy): Eukaryota > Metazoa > Chordata > Amphibia > Anura > Dicroglossidae > Nanorana > Nanorana parkeri. The sequence goes on along the minus strand of NW_017306979.1, from coordinate 784,581 downwards.
ACTGTCCAGCGCAGTCCTGCCCTATGTATTTTGAATTTCGTAAGCACTTATTGGTCAGCGTGGTCTGGGGACCACGCTGACCAATGAGCAGCGCTATTTAGCACAGACCAATACAGTTTTGATTAGAGATGCATAGATACAGAGTATTTGGGCAAGTACTTGTACTCGCCCAAATGCTCGATATCTTCTCCAATACCGGAACATCTGGCCAGAGGAAGATTTCCTCTGACTGGCAGTGCCGTAGGGGAACATGGAGCCAGTTTACCGTGCAATCAGGAAGCGGGGCTAGGAAGCACCAATACTCGGTGAGTACCGAAAGCAAAATATTGGTACTCGTACTCTATACCCAAAAATCGGTATTGGTGCATCCCGAGATTTGAATAAAATTATTTTTTTTTGTATTGGGACAAGTAAATTGTTATGAAGGACAAGTAGATTTGGCCCCCGCTTTAGCCCTTGGACAAGTAGTTTTTTCAAAAATGTCCACACCCCTGCACTGATCTGTGTGTTTTTTACTCTTGATCTGTGCGTTCTTTACCACTGATCTGTGCGTTCTTTACCACTGATCTGTGCGTTCTTTACCACTGATCTGTGCGTTCTTTACCACTGATCTGTGCGTTCTTTACCACTGATCTGTGCGTTCTTTACCACTGATCTGTGCGTTCTTTACCACTGATCTGTGCGTTCTTTACCACTGATCTGTGCGTTCTTTACCACTGATCTGTGCGTTCTTTACCACTGATCTGTGCGTTCTTTACCACTGATCTGTGCGTTCTTTACCACTGATCTGTGCGTTCTTTACCACTGATCTGTGCGTTCTTTACCACTGATCTGTGCGTTCTTTACCACTGATCTGTGCGTTCTTTACCACTGATCTGTGCGTTCTTTACCACTGAACTGTGCTTTCTTTACCCCTGAACTGTGCTTTCTTTACCCCTGAACTGTGCTTTCTTTACCCCTGAACTGTGCTTTCTTTACCCCTGAACTGTGCTTTCTTTACCCCTGAACTGTGCTTTCTTTACTCCTGAACTGTGCTTTCTTTACTCCTGAACTGTGCTTTCTTTACTCCTGAACTGTGCTTTCTTTACTCCTGAACTGTGCTTTCTTTACTCCTGAACTGTGCTTTCTTTACACTGAACTGTGCTTTCTTTACTACTGAGCACTACAACACTTACAAGTCTATTTACTAAAGGGTGAATTGGTAGGAGAAATGCAGTATAATTTAAAAATCTTGACGATTTGAAAAGTTAGCTAAATGGGAGAATTTTTCTGGTTCGGGTATTGATTGGTAGAATTGAAAAATCTATGTCAAAATAGCCAAACCAGAAAAATTCTGCATTTATCTCACTTTCCAAATTGCCTGATCTGTCTAGATTTTTTAATTCTAGCAATTCCCCTGCAATTCACCGTTTAGTGAATAGAGCTGCTATTTTGAAAATAGTGTGGAGAAATGATTTCTGTAACAAGAATGTATATGTGGATGGGGCTTGTGAGTAGGTGGGGCTTGTATATGGGCAGAGCACAAGGGGCTCCCATAATCTTGTATTGCCCGGGGGCCCTATGTGTTGTCAGTCCGCCCCTGGTGTGCTAAATATAATATATATAGCATATCACATGTCTTTTTGATGATATATTTGACTTTATTCTTCTATTTTCAATATTATATCATTTTATATTTAGATTTTCTTGGGTATTAGGAAATCACACTTACCAAAACAGTGGGTATACAGACATTGTCACAGGTATTCAGCAAAAACCAAGTAAAGGCTTCCAGTGTATCCTTTCTTTTCGAAGATGGTGCAGTGAAGGCATTGTTTTGGGCGGTGAAGTCACTTTGACAGTCCAATGCCAATCTTAAAAGAAAATGATCACCATCACTATAACATTTAAGTGTGTAATGCAATCATAAATATATATCCTTGAAGGGAATTTTCATATTAACTGAACCAGCGCTGCAGGTCTTCCTTGTACTAAAATGGAGAGGTTCCATTCCTGCACCCCTCGTGTAAGTAACAAAGAGAGACCCTGTTTTTAATGTTTAGATTATCTTGCTAATGAGTGCCAAGCATTTACCAAATACAACAAATAGATAAACGTATCTTGTTATACGTTAGTAGTGCATAGATAATGAATAATCAAAAACAAGCGTATCAGTAGCGTATAATTATATATAATAATAATATGCGCCAGTAAATCAAATAAAGGTGAAAAGCTACCAGGCGCTATAATCATAAAACGAAAACAAATACTTAAACAATAATGTGCCGAGCTGAAATAACGTGAAATGCCGTATATAGTGAATACATCAATCACATAACTATAAAATTATTATGTATAAATCCTCAGAGTCACATTCTGGGCATTCAGATAACACAAAGAAGTGATAAACAGAACAGTAAAGTCCATATAACATCAAAGTCCAATGTGAAGGAATTCTTAAAAGTGATGAGAAAGAAACAAAGGCTTAATGGGTGATCGTCAATCTTGGGAGAAACCCTGAAGGGCCACAGCCAAGATAGTATTCCAATCCACACCAGGTGAGTACTAATGTACAGAGTGGTGCTCACCTGAGGAATAGACCCATACAATAGGTCTCTTAGCGCATTTCTCTTCTTTGAAAGGGGAGGGAAACCCTTACCACAATATCACTGGTTCCACTCAGAGCAGCACACGAGGATAAACGAAAACCCAGAAAGAGACAAGCAGAAACGCATATTGAATAAAAAGGTACTCACATAAAAATGACAATCATAGGCAAAAAAGAGAATCCCGAAGAAATGCTAACAATAGCGGAGCAGGGATAAAAGACATTCCCATCCTTCTGGCTCAGCTGGAGTAGTGACGTTGGTAACTCCACCCTACGCGCATTACGTCTTATGTGACTTCGTCAGGCGTCTGGAGTATCGGACGTCATCTTATTTAACCTTGGCACATTATTGTTTATTTATTTCAGTAGAATAAAAAAAAATTGCTTGTCATAGAAACCCGCCAGCATGCTTAATGTTCATGTTACCTACTAGCTTTGTGTGCAATAAACAAACTATAACTAGGCTACGAAGCTACAGATAACACATTCTTGTGAAAGATGTTTTATTTCATACTTTAGAAAAATTCTATTTTAAGAATGGAAACGCTTGCTTAAAACCAGTAGTAGGTGGATCAATAGGTGTCTTAACCACCTGTGGACTGGCCAGGGCTGGTCCACAGCCCAATTGTGCTGGTAGGACGTAACTGTACGTGCTCCCATGGCTGCCTGTTTGCACTTGGCCACGGCTGCAGAAGCCGTTGCTCCTGCTGTCATGCGACAGCGGAGAGCAGCAGCTTGAGGCACAGAGCCAATCAGACCGGCTCTGGGCCCTGTAATTGCTGTGATTGTTTATCACAGCAATCACATGGCAATGTTTACTATGCCAAGCCCTCCCCTTCCTCTTACATCTGAAGCAGGGAAGAGTAAAGGAATGACTCATCCATGCATTACTTCCTAGTAAAAAACAAACTGCATCAGCATATAAAAATAAAGTTCCATATTATTTTAACCCCATCACCCCCTCTCCTCTCCTGCTTATGTTATCTGAATGTTGTCTCTGCTAACCCCTTCACCTTCCTTATCCTACACATATGGACATGAACTCCTTCATCTCCATCCTCCCACTCTATGTGACCCGTACATTAATCTCTTCACTTCCTCCTCCCTGTGTATATCCTGTACATTTTATTGTATCTTGTGCACCATTACCAAGCTCCATATCTAAACCTCCTCAATACTGGCATGTTTCTTCATTTCCAAAAAGCTGCGACAAAAGGAAAAAAAAAATCACAGCCCCTTACAGTGTCTACTTTCCAAAAGGTGGTAATTTTGGTTTTTTTTGTAATGTCCTAACATTTTTACTTGCTGTTTTATTACAGAAAATAAGGGACACAGGTTTCTTTTTAATTTATTTGGTCTTTTTGACTTTGCATAGTAAAAAAAAAAAAAAAAAAGAGGGGT
>NW_017306979.1:772885-780212 GCF_000935625.1 Nanorana parkeri | reverse complement strand
AAAAGAGTGGTTGTTAAAAATCATCAAAAGAAAACTCTGTCTCAACAAAATTATATAAATTTTGTTTTGTTAGAGTGTTGTGTGATAGAGGAATTCTCAGTCAAACTTTCACAGCACTGAAAACTGAAAAATGGCCCGATAATGAAGAGGTTGTAACATGCTGGTACTGAAGTGGTTAAATATATCCCAGTTATGAGGTATGGTTAAATAGTCCCTCACTTGCAGGCATTGTGAAAACCTTCCAATGTATTTGTAAGACGCTGTCCATATCTTGTGACACTTTTAATCCCATCTCTGTTTACTGGCTTTTTCTAGAAACAAATACAAATAACACAAAATGAAAATGATCTTACATAGCAGAAGAAACCATTTTCACAGCAGATCTTCATGTTTATTGATGTTTCTCACATTGAGAGTTTACATATAAAACAGCATAGAATAGTTTATTTTACAAATGTGACATTTTCATGCTTGTCGGTGCCTACTATGGGCGGGCCATGTACAATTCTCTGTTCACAATGGTCTACTAATAGTTGTATATCAGTCTATGTAAATAGTGTAGTGCTAGCAATTCAATTATGTTTCTATGACCATCTCATATATTGAAAACAAATATAAATATTTTCAGTGCCAAAAACAAAATGTATATCAAACAAATTATCACAATTTCAAAAGTGCACTGTGCAATTTGTGCAAACTATACAAAAATATCAAGAGTGCAAAATATGCAACTATTCCAGTGTATTTAATATATCGTATAACTCAATTTATAGTGCCTTAAATATAAAACTTCATCTATGCATGTGCTTTTTTCTAATCAAAACAATCCATAGCTTTTATTCTTATGACGTCACTTTATCAACACTTCCAAACACCTCCATGTTAGCTTGACTGTTGTATTTAAAGCACCTTTGTGCAATCCACCTTTGTGCAATCCACCTTTAATTGGAAAGCCACTCACCTTTCAAGATGGACCTTAGTTAAAAGGTCAAAACACATTGGGGTGAATTTATCAAAACTGGAGCAGAAAGAAACTGGAACAGAAAGAAACTGGAGCAGTTGTCCATTGCAATCAATCAGCTTCTCTCTTCAATTTGTTCAGTTAAGATTTGAAAATGAAAGAGAGAAGCCGATTGGTTGCCATGCAGAGCTGCTCCAGATGTTGTCTGCTCCAGTTTTGATAAATTCCCCTCACTCTTTTTTGATATAACCTCCTGATGGCATGGTATAGCACACCACTGAGACTGATGTTTAAAGTGAAACTAAACTCAGGAGGTAAACCTTAAAAATGCATTCCTTTGGACCCCTAGTGTCACCTTAAAGAGTACCTGTGAGAAAGGAGGTGTCACAGGTCGGCTCTATCGATCGTAAAGTGAGCAGAAACATGAAGCCGATCCGCTCACTTCCCAATGGTCTCCGATTGTCAGTCACTGCTCCCTGCAGGGATTCCCGCACTAGATAGGCAGAGCCAGCTGTCACTCAAGCAGCTGGGTGGATCGACAGTATTGAGATCTGTGGCTCTCTCAGTATATCATGGGCAGTAACCCGTGATATAGTGAGCTCTGGGTCACGGGAGGAGGTTTATTATATGTCCTCCCATGACCCTAAAGAGAACTATGGGGAAAAACACTTACCTCTTTTAAGTATTAGGAATAGGTGATAGCTAAGGGTGCCTTGGGTGATGAGAGGGAAATTAGGTTTGCTCTGGGTGCTTAACCCTTTCGCTGCCAAGCCCTCCTTAGCGAAAGGGTTAAAACCCATGTCAAAATGTTTAGTGTTGGGTTTCTGGCAATAACATTGAAAAAACAGTGCTTACTGTATTGTATTACCCCATAGAAGAGTAAAATTGTTTACATATGCACATTATGATCATAAAAAAATTATAATACAAAACACACTACACACATTCAATCCGATCAACAGAATCCGATCACAACTGCTGCCATAACACTTGTTGTAGTCACTTAATAATTATTTTTTTTTTAATGTAATCATTTCAGATGTAATGTGCATGGCCACCAATCGGGTTCACTCGAATACTGTTCCCTTTAATGAACTTTAGCACAGTTAGCTCAAGTGCTGATTTACATAATTGGTTGATTTTACCCTAGCACGTGTTTAATTCAGATACCAGGTCTTGAGGCCTTGTTCACACCAAATGCAGAGCAGATCCACTCAGGTTTCTGCACACAGTGCAGCGGGTTGTGCCGCGTTTTTGATGCGTTCCAGGCCATTTTTTTGTTTAACATGGGCTTTCAGTGCGTTCCAGGCATGTGAATGCCTTTTTGATGTGTTTTTGATGCGTTTGCATGCGTTCCAGAGCAGGTAAAATAGGGCCTGCTGCAGTTTTTTTACCTGCTCTGGACCTGCACGCTCGCTGCGATGTGAACTGGAGCTAAAAATACCATTGGAATACATTGGACGCAGTTTTGATCCGGTCTGCAACTGCTCTGCGCTTGGTGTGAACAATTCCTAGGCTGAGGAACCCAGAATTAGGACACCAAAAATGGTATTAGGTACATGCATGTCCTAATCGATTACATATAATTAGGAAGTATGTGGTGTGAATTTCCATCCTGAAACTAGTGACATTGAATTGGTTTTCTGAGGAAACATTTTTCAGCTAAACATGGAAAAGTAGAATAAACGCATCCATGACTTTCAATACTGATGATCTTCAATGTAAACTGCTTTGTGGCTAGACATCTCAAAAGTAACTCACCCTCCTTAATGATGTTAAAGGGAGAGCTTCACAGCATTCGAGCATTTTACTAATCAGTCTCTCTAATTCACCATATTGTACTGGTGTACTGAGATGATCCTTCCTTTAATAAAAACAGTGTAAGAAATAATCATAATTTGATCCTATAGATGACATTTTTTTAAATTGTACGTGTGTACAAATGCCTACCTTAATGTGAACAATGATAATATAGATAACATGTAGATAACACACACTAATTTATTTAAACTCCTGTTGAGGAGTTCCTGCTATCATACTACATTTTTTAACAATATATTATCAATCCTTTGTAGCCTATTAACATGTCCCTAGACTAAACTTAAAGTGACACTAAACCCAGGAGTTAAATCTTAAAAATGCATCACGGTAGCGAGCTTGGAGTGGCGATTACTGTATAAGACATAGAGACCATGGGGAACAAAAGTAGCCACCCTTCTGAAGGAAGGACAGTGTCAGCACCAATTCAGAGATGATTTGAGGGTCTACAGCCGAGTGATACACAAATAAACTACATTTATGTTAATAGTTAAGGTACTTGAAAGCATTTTTAAGATTTAAAGAAGGACTTTCAGCCTATAGTAACTAGCTTTTGGAAGTACAAAAAATATGTGCTTACCTTTCTGCATATCAATGTAGTCTTCCAGAAATCCATGGTACAAGGAGTGGGGAAGTCTTAAACTGGCCATACACATATAGATTATCTGCAGATATTCTATGGTCAGATGAAAAAGTGCAACAGATTCCTCCATCTACGATAAACTGTGTGGATTGAGCAATCTCCCACTGGGCCAAGCTTCAGTATCTTGCTAGTCGGTCCAGCTGGCTCTCAAAACACCTGAACAATGTCTGCATTCTCTGAGACTGGACAGTGCTGTAACTCTGTGTAAAACATGGTGCTGGTCCACACCAGTGATGGAAAGTTCAGATCTTTTACAGGAATCGGTTCATTTCGAACTGTTCATTTAAATGATCCCATTCATGAATAGATTCATCAGTTCACTTGCAGAGTCTGCTGACAAGCAAGTGAACTGAAGCTCAGAAGCTAACGCAACCTAAAGGCTTAAAGTATCAAACTAAATGAGGATCGCCTCTTATCCAGACTCTTTAAGCCATCTCTCTTATCTTCCTGCAAGACTGTCTGTCCCTTACCACTGCTGCAATCTGACCATTGATTCAGTGTACTGTGTTCTACTGGAGACTCATATGATTCTTTGTTTCAGTGTACTGGTGTACTATTGCCTCAGAACTGTTGTAAGTTCTGATTCTTAGTGTACTGTTAGCTAGCTGATTGGTTGCAGGGAGAGGCTGAGCGCTCACACTCTACGATCATATTACCAGTGCTGCTGTCCTATTGATTCAACAATGAACCCTTTCAAATGCATCTTACTCTGTATTCTGTATCTGCACTCAGCAAAAAAAAAACTAAAGTCACTGGAGCATATAGCACTTTGTAGCTCTTCCCATCTCCACCTGCTCGCAATTTCCGAATGAAATTCAAAATCCATAGCGCAGGCAGGGCCACCATCAGGGGGTACCGCCGATAGTCATGTAAGGGACCCGGGCCACCTCAGGGGGCGCTGTGCGGGCTTCCGGTGTCCCCAGGGGGTCTCCACTGCATATTAGGTTTTTAAAGATGGCCGCCGCTACTATTTAAACCTGGCAAGTGCCCACAGTACATTTAATATATTGCCGGTTCGGCAATATATTAAATGAAAATCATGCCCTGGTGGTCCAGTAGGGAATCAGTATGATGTGCATCTGTTGCTGATGCAGATCATACTGCCGCCGCAGATTGGCAGGGATCGATTAGCATGGTCTGCATCAGCCTGAGATGCAGATCACACTGATTCTGCACTGAACCACCAGGATAATCCCCAACACTGGACCCAGGGATGCAGCCCCCCCTCCTGCAAAACAGGTAAGCAGGAAAGGGGGGCATTTAATTAACTATTTTTATTTTTAATAGTTGTGTTATTGTGTGTGGTTTTTTTTTTTAACTACCTCCGGGCCGGCCATAGTAAAAAAACGGCCGGCCAGGAGCTCTCTCGATCTGAGCGGGCGTCTCTAGACGTCCGCTCAGACACGCCCCCTTGCGCGCGCCGTCAGGCGAGCGGGAAATGGCCGGTATTTAAAAACGGGCAGCGATGCCCGTTAATATACATGCGATCCGCCGCCTGTAGAGCCGTCCGATCGCATGTATGGGGTGCCGATCGGGTGTCCCCCCCCCCTCCGCTGGGTTGTTTTTTTTTATTTCTGTGTTTTTTTTTTTTTTTTTTTTTTAACCACTTCACGTAAATGTACATCCTCCGCCTGGAAGTGGTTATACCAAGAACATGGCTGCTCCTGCACCGTGTTCTTGGTACCGTTTTAGGTGGTGTACCGTTTTCACACCACTTGTAGTGCGTTCCGGCCCGATTCTGGCAGGAATGCACTACATCGCACTGCAGCCAGCTCACTTTTTTGCCGGGCAGGTGGACAAAATGCTGCTAGCACTATTTTAACCGCACCGGACTGCAGGCGCAATGTGCCCTGCGATCCTGTGCGGGCGATCGCATTGAGGCCGGAGGGCGTGGCAACGGCGCCATTCACAACAATTCCACTGCCACGCACCCTGCTGCCCGGCAAAAAATTGAGCCGTCCGCAATGCAATGCAGTGCGTTCTGGCCGGAATCGGGCCGAAACGCACTGCAAGTGGTGTGAACAGGCCCTTAAACAGTAGACGATTGCTGTTTAAATGCAAGCGATCCGGCAACTGTATAGGCGCTAGATCACTTGTATGGTGCGGTGCCCCCCTCCGCAGCCGCCAGTGCTGCCGCCAGCTTCCCGGCTCATCCGTCCATCGTGTGAGGCCTCTCGTTTAACGCTCATCAGTTTAGTCTTATCAGTGATTGATGAATTATTGCTCTCACTGCGACCTGCGATATGTAACATATATAGCGCGTTTGCAGTTTTCGCGCATTGGCGCATCTGACGCGTATTTACATTTATATGTGCGTAAACGTGGGGGACTTTAAAAAAAAAAAGTTTTTATATGTGACTTCTTTTTTTCAACTTTTCAACTTTTTTTTTTACACTTATTGTTATTGCTATCACATAATCCCCGTAAATAATAGCAAAGGCACACTGCTATAGAGCCGCCGATCGTTTGTATGTCAATCAGCCCGTAACGGCTCCTCAGAACGCGCACTAGGAGGCGTGTGCGAGCAGAAAAAAAGCCGTCTAATTACGGCAACCCGCCCATGTGAGGTTTTTTTTTCACAACAGGCTGACAGCAAGCAGTTAAGGTTCCCCGCTCCCCATGTCCACGCACATACAACGCAAGCACATGTTGTATGTGCCTACGTGCAAAAACAAAAGTTGTGCCACACATGTTGCATATCGTCGCGAGCGTCAGGGTGAGAGCAATAATTCCTGGCCCATCAATCACTGATCGCGCTAAACTGATGAGCCATAAAAGCATTTGAAGCGTCACCTATGGGAAATTTCCAATTCATATACTGTTCTGCATTGCTGTATAAATGTATTGCTGGGATTTGTAGTCCCCCTACAAGCGGTGCCATTCTGCATTAGAGTGTAAGCTCCTCTGTACAAAGACTGAGGTGACTGTAGGGGAGGGAACAAGCAGGGAATCACCAGCACTCAGTAATGAAAGCAAATTTGTCCTTTTATTGGACAGAGGCGTCATTGAGATCTAAAGAACCGACGTTTCGGGGCCGCGCAGGGTCCCTTCCTCAAGGTAGAAAACATGACTTGTTCATGTTTTCTAGGGGCCCCTTACAGCCCTGCCGTCCAGTATGAGGTACAGATAGTACACCCGTACCAGCGGAGGGGAAGGATCATTCACCAAAAAGTATAGTGGGAGGGGATTAGTTGGCCAGATTTAAGAGGGTAATTCCATTTACCTAAATTACTTGGGAAAGGGAACTTACCCTTAAGGGCCTATTCACATGAGTTCAGGTCCTGATCAGGTGCGGATCAGCAGACGCTGGGCTATGTGTTTTGCTGCGTTTCAGTTAAAAAAATTATTTTTTTTTTGCTGGAGTGGGGCTGTCAGTATGTTAGCTGCAGTGCAGTGCGTTTTTGATGCGTTTTGCGTTTCCTGACCGTACAAAATGTGACATGCAGTATTTTTCTGTCGTAACCTGAACGGACTGCGCACGTGAGAACTGTAGCCCATAAAACACATAGGGATACATTGGGATGCATTTTTAGTGCAGGAGCGTACGGATCAGGTCAGCACAGAAAACGGACGTCGTGTGAACAGGCCCTTAATGTGCATTGTGCGTATTAGAGAGCGCTGCTGCCCCACTTCCACAATATGGCACACAGTGGAATGAGGGCAGCACTCAGTGCACACACAATGCCCTACGCATGTGTTTCTTAGCACGCAGATGGCGGGAGGCGGGGTTGGTGTTTATTTTAATTTGTATTTATTTTATTATTTTATTATTATTTTGGGGTTTTCACTTTTTATTTTATTTTCCCTTTCTATCACTTTTTTTTTTTATCTTTTTTTACCTTTTTATCACTTTTTTTTGTAATTATTTTTTTTTTTTTTTACTTAACTTTGGGGTATGTGATTCG